>NW_026462660.1:0-63107 GCF_021730395.1 Mercenaria mercenaria | reverse complement strand
GTGCAATATTTTTCCATATCATGACGTTGAACGCTTTCATATCGGACTAGTCCCAATCCGTGACTCTAGTTACCTCCCCTGACGGTCCGTCCATTGCGGATCTCGTTTCTTTAGATTTTTGTTGCTATTGTGTGTTTGTTTAATTTGTAATTTATGCAACATTTTGTTTACTTTTACACTTTGATTAATCTGACCTATTAGATACTGGCACGTAGTAATTTATCAGACTGAACTGAAATGAAAGTTATAATAACGTCATGAGTTGGACTAATATAGGACTGTTTCCTTAACGTTGTAATGGAAAGAATCGCGTGACGTCCATGGCGTCCACGCGCACGTTGCGACAACAAGTTGACGTAATTTCCGCGGAAAATATGAATGCGCGTGAGTTTGATTTGTTTATTGCGTTTTCGGAGATTTTTTCCGTATTTGTTCCTGTCTTTCGTGACAGAACGATAATTTAGATATAAATTAATCATTTGATAGTGGATATGTCGCGCAATATTACCGCTGCAGAACTCGTGCATATATCCACATACAAAGTTAATAACCTATAATGATCATATCAACGTGATAATGACACTCTGTATGACTCTGTATAATGCCAAACTCTCAGACAGCACAATATGATTTTAATATATTATTTTATAAGTAAAGCATCTGCGGATCCAGGAATTTTGGTTAGAGGGACACCAAAATTAAAGAGGGGGTCATCCATTTCAGGTGTGTGTGTGTGGGGGGGGGGGGGGGGGGGGTATGGGTAGGGTAGGGTCACACCGAGTTTCAAGACCGACTTTCTTTCTAAAATGTAAGAATCAAAGGGGGAATTAACCCACAATGTCCCTCTGCCAAGCTCTGGTTCCGTGCATTTAAAGAATGGAGTTATCCCATACGGCTAACAGGAAACGTCTCTCATCATGATATCATAGATCTGAAATTGTCTGATACTTCAGAAGAATTTTCCGTCTTACTAGTACCATTTAATGTTTATAATTGAAACGCAATTGTCGTATTAAGTGTCCGACAGAAACAGATTGATTCTATTTGGATGTGAAAATAAAATGTTCCACCAAAAGATAATTGCACGTAATTATTTATTTTTCAAGTAAAATGACTGTCATGCCATGTGCCTCCATCCAGATTTCAGTCTTTGATGCCGAGTATGTGGACAGAGTAGATGTGAAAAGAATAAAGTTTTGACTTTCGTGACAACACATCTTCGGACGTTCAAAAAAACAGAGAAAAATATCAAACAGGGAATGCCACGCACCAAAAGCGCAGCCTCGTCAAAACGAACCCCCAGCACACAAACGCGTGCACCACACACACACACACGCACACACACTCAAAAGCTTACACATCAGGACAAAACGAACAACACACACACACACACACACACACACACTCAAAGCCAACACATAAGGACAAGACGAACTTCACTTCATACGACAAAAAGGCCCATCTGGTATAATCGATACCGCCTGGGGACACAAATATGCCGTAGAAGGTAAAGTTTGAACAAAATCTCAAAGTTTCTCAAAATCAGTCGATAACTTCATACTTCCAGGTTCAATTCAATGTATTTAGTTAAAATCATTAGCCATAAAAAACTTCATTATTCTTATACCTATTGATAGTGTTTCGCATCAAATTTAGTCTAATTATATATATGGATACTCAAATAACTTAATGAGCAGAAATTAAATAGAAGTCTTAGGCTTACGTGATATTACATGGAAACCTTTAGTAGCAACGTGTGATATAAATAAAATACACGCATATCGGTGACGTTTTACCCAAAATATATATGAGAGACGTTGAAGGGGAAGGCGAAGTTTGAAATCTCAAACTCTCTGTTGACTCAATACTTTACATATTGTTTGAAGTCAGTAAGAGGGAGTGCAGCTACAATTAACCATAAGTCTAGGGGTCATTTCTTTTAACTATTTTCATTTATTTGAAAATCTTGCCAGGGAAGTAACTTGAATACTATGAGGAATTGACTTGATACTTTACATATTGATAGAGGTCAGTGAAGTCAATTGCACTGACAATGAACCATAACGCTAGGTGTTCCCACATTTTTACATTATCTCCCTTTATTACCTTGTACGGTCATAACTCGAACACTTTTTCTTGGAAGTGTATATATTTGCTTTAAATTCATTTGTTGATCTTAAGTGTGACAAGAATAATGTCACGCTACTTTCAAACATTTATATAATACATTGCTACTTCTTGTCACCCCACTTGGGTGAATTTTTTTACAGATAAAATGATTGCTTGGAGTTCCAATATTTTCTCAAAGCTGATCCATCCACAGCAATAAACTCATCTGAGTAGAAAAGATGATATATGTATGTTTAAGAAAAACATTGATTGATTGGCCAGCATTTTTCAAATAATTTTGTTGGTGGAAAAAAAAACATATGTGTAAACATTTGCAGTCGGGCATACATTCACCACAGTTGAATTATTGAGATAATGATGTAAAGATATTTATAAACATTGTGAATGGTTCTTTATAAAGGTTTGTTAATTGATATAATAAAAGTCAAATATCTCAGAGTGTGTTTTTACTGTCAAACAGGACTATTCACAATACTGATGGTATAGATATTTCTACACTTTTTCATTTTTCTGTCTAACTCCATTTCATAGAGAAAAATGCGAGCCTATTCTGGAATTTTTAAAAAGGACTTATCTTAAAATTATGATATAGGGAATAGACTTGCTAAGTTCACTACAATAAATCATGAAAATATAAAATGATATGTAATAGTCTAGGATATAGATCTACAGTCAAACATGCACTCTTAAATCCTAATGCAGTAACGTCAGTACTGCAAATATGTTGAAAAGAAAATATATAATAAACCAGTGAGGCTTGGAAAGACCTCAGCCCGCGCTCATCAAATTGCTAACATTTTGTAAAACAATTACATGTACATACTTTCATATTTTTTTTAACATATTGACATAAATATCTGCAAAGTTTAAGCAATGAAGATTTAAGGTTTTTGTATTCAATTTGAATGGTTTCGCTTTTATGTAAATCTATGTTTGAATTCATGAGAAAATTTATGAATATTTGACCTGAACATTTGATTTTAAAATAGAATCGATTAGTAATGAATGTGTACAATAGTAAATGACTCCATTATATGCTCTTTATAATGTATATATATGTTTAACATTTGTGATTTATACTATCTTCATGGTATATATTCTTCTGTTAAAGATATTCAAAATGTATACTTCCAGTGAAGTAAAGATAATTTTTACTTTTCCACGTTACGCAGTATAGCGGAAAAGTTATGTCTGCAAGTTACGGTTCATTAAACCGCTTCGGTAAAAGGCATTGAAAAGGTAGCCAATGGTTTATTGTTTAGTCTAAAATTCGTCCAACAGAAATCAGTTGAATCGGCTATGTGATATATTGATGTAAAATTGGTCAGTTCTAGCGTGCACCTAATTACCGACATCAAGTTTTCAAAATGGCTACGGGCGACGAAACAATGATGGATTATAGGAGTAGTGAGAACGCCATGATGGGTCGTCTAGAAGATTTAATGTTCTCAAAACTAGCATCGTTTGAGGAAAATTGCTGAGCAGGCAAAAATCTATCGCGGACAATCAGTTGTGCAAAATGCAACAGGATATTTTGAAAAATGGCAATTACGTTTTTTTAAAGGAAAAGCTGCGAAGACTAGTTTAAATATAACGCAAAATTAACAAACAGGCTGAAGGACACAGACACGAAAGTTTGGGAGATGGACTTGAGCGGAGCGTCAGCAAGCATTTCAGAAGGTTTGAACTTAATTTATAATCGTCGAAAGCTCATACGAATAGCCGATTCTTCGGAATTAGCATGGTTGGTCGTCAAAGAATATCAAAGCAACCCACTTGCATCAGATTCCGACGATGAAAAGATGATCGCCGGAGCAAATCGGAAAATGAAGAGCAAACGTCTATATTCTGGTTTCAAGAGAGTTTCACCGTTTGCACGTTTCACGCAAATGGACTCGAATTCACCTAAGCCAGCGCCAACAACATAGGGAAGTATTCCAACGGTCACCACCAGCAGACCAAACAGACCGGGGCTGTATTTCTCTTGCGGCAAGCCACCTTGTGTGTGTGTGTTTGTATGCTTGTTCTTCTTCTTCTTATTAATATCATTATTATTATTATACCAGATTTATATAGCGCCCTTTTCATGATAAACACGTTCAAAGGCGCGTTACATATAGCAGACACAGCCACACAGGGCGCGAAATTCATCCTCTACTAGTACAGACACAGAGCAATCTGACCAGAGGGACAGAGTGAGAAAATGTCTCCAGAACAGACAGAGAGAACGTTTTAGATACAGACGTGCCCGGCTAACTTAGCCTAGCTCTTTGCGAATAGACAGTCTGGTTCTTTAACGTATCCGGTGTATAGGTCCGATACACGCGGAGCCGTCTTTCCTGGGAAGAACCAGTACAGGCCTCTAGTTAGGTGGGAGACACTCAAGAGCATCTCCAATTTCCAGTGCCTGGACCGGGATTCGAACCCCGGACCTCTGGAATGACAGTCAAGCGTGTTACCGCTAGACCATCGGCCCATGCTATTTAGTTGGGTGTGGTTGTGTGTTTATCTTTGGTACATGAGTGTCTGCGCTGTTGTAATTTACGTTGTAGTATGACTGTTATTAAGGAACGTGGCATTTTCTTTGCGTAATTGTCCTTTTTCAACTTTCACCTTCGGGTTCCTTTCACCCCCGGCCCCAGTTTGCCCCTAACCATTTCCTTCCCCTCCTTCTATATTTAGCATTATACAATTATTGCCTCGGTCAATATTGCCATCTTCCGGTGAATATCACATCATATCCAATGGCTCAAGAGTCAATAAGTGTTTTATTATATGGGTTCAGGTTTATGAATAAGTAACAAGCATTTCCTGCATCTTATTTAATGTTTGAAACTAACAATAACTGTGTGAAAACGTAATAACGATTAATTAAATGAAGACACTTAAATTTCCTGGAATCATTCAGTGTGTATACAGTTTTTTAAGTTATCGCTGAAATATATTGAATGCCTGAGGTAAAAAACTATTTTACTAGGTCAAATCATTGATAAACATGGATATTATGTTATCTAGGTTAAGGGCTAGGCCAGGTGAGCAATACAGGGCATTCAGGGTCCTCTTTAAAAAGGTTTTGGTGTCACTTGATTGGCGGTAGTGCCGTTGGTGTAAACTTTTGTCCAGGTCAATCAAAGCTTCAGGGTGAGCTATAAGTATATTTGGATGACCTGCTTTTCTCTTTCTGAGCCAATTTCCGTAACTTTGATCTTTCATTGGTATGCCCCTTTTATTTGTAGCTAGAATAAGGTGGAAGGGTTTCATATTGTCGAGCGTGTCGTCATTAGACAGTTATTTCTAAATGTTATCTGACGAGTCCCGATTGAAGCAGTGCCTGCTATAATATTATCACATCCGTGGATATGTTACCAAGCGTGTGATAATTACACGAGACCGGCCCTCTCCTATGTAGAACAGTATTTTTATATTTAAGGACTTCCAATTTTTACGTCAGATGTCTCGTCAGATCGAATTCACATTAAACATCAAAAAGTGATCATTAAATGGATGTGCCAGTGTGTCTTTTACAGTTATGGTTATTCATTCATCAAATGTTATGAAGTTTTAGTCATTTCCTTTGTATAATAAGGCAAAGTTCTAAGAGTGATAAATGCTAAGTATTATTATGCATATTATTTGTATTTTCTGCTTCAGCGATTTTAAGATGTGTACCTTTGGCCTGTCATATTTTGCAGTTATTACACATTAGTAGATCTACTTGCTGTATACAATTATGCTAAATTTCACTTCAGTTCTCCTCCTGCTTTCTCGGCACATTGTATAAGGCATTGAATGTAAGGCTTTCTTTCCATTTACACCTTAAAAGGAAATGATGGATATGTAGGCATTAAATGAGATGCGTCACAGTCATTAGGAGAGAAGAAGAGAAAGGAGAAATCTGGATGTATGGGACAAGGTATGTTTGTTGAACAATATTGTTAATCCCTTACCCATTGTCAGCTGTTTTAATTGATTTTCCTTTGTGTTAACATGATGTGATTCCAAGAGATCCTTGACTAAACATAAGTATTAAACCTGAATTTTCAGTGTCAATGCCACTTTACCCCCTGTGACAAAGTAAATGAGAGTTATATTGTAGTCAAATATGTTCGTCTGCCTTTTCGTTAGTCCTAGAATCGATCATGTCTGATCAGCATCTTCCTAACTATTGGAAAGCTTTTTATAACATTGCATTATTAAATTTGTCAAGGCGTCGTCAAATCACTAGGTTTAAAGATATGATCACACATTGGAGGTCAGATAGCCTAACTTCCCGTCAACTAGCTAAACCGACATGAAGATTTTCCTAAGTCTAGCATGAATTGTTTGACTCAGCAAGATGATTTGCAGAAAGCACAACTGAGGTTTCTACGTATTAGATCAAGATCACACTTGGCGGTCAAATGTCAAATACCTTAAGTTTGTGTCCACAATATATCTTTTAAACAGCTTTGAAGATTTCATACATTTAGCATCAAGTATTTAACGTTTCAAAAGGAGCAGGAGATCTCATTCATAGAGACCAAGTTCAAAGTCACCTTTATAGATCAAAGATCGAAGAGCTTAAATTCATGTCCTCTTCACCTGATTTAAACTATTAGAATGAAATTTATTAAATTAGCATTTTAAGGTTGTTCAGCATATTTGAAATTGTAGAATTGGATTATACCCTAATGTTTCAAAACATCAGAATATACATAGAAATTTCAGCCAATAAAAAGATAGGACCGAGAGCTCAATTTCTTATTACACTGATCTGAAAAACAGAAGACATCATACTCACGCATTGTGTATTCGGATTTTTATTGTTAAAACCTAATTCTGAAGTCAGACTCTGTGTGTATGAAAAAGAATTCAAAAAACTACCTGTCAGTTTTATTCTTATGACCTTGACCCTCAACCATGGGTCATGTGTGTAATAAATAGTCAAACCATGGGGAAACTTTTCTGTGTAGTAATAAAAATCCGTCGATGCCAATAAAAATAATGGGTAAGAAACCTTTGACAGTGACTTAACCTTTAACCGACAATCATACATCATGTATTGACACATTGTCTCACTATGAGCATAGTGTGTGTATACCATAAAGATAATCCTTCAGTGGATTTAATAGTTATTGAGCAAATATACTTTTACTTGACCTTCAATTGTGACCTTGACCTTTGATCTACAAGCATTTTATATACGTGCATTATCTAAATATTACCCTCCATACAGTCCCTGGCTCGCGGATTTTGCTTTTTCCGCGTTACCACCGGCACAAATATTTACCCCGAGTGGAAAATCGCGATGATTTTTCTCATTGAATCATTACTTAAGACTGTGATAAATCGCGATGATTTTGTAAGACCCCGCGATCAATTATAGATAAAGTGTCCACGGCGACCAGCAATGAAAAATCTCAGCGGGTCGCGCTGAATCGCGATGGATCGCGGCGAATCACCGGCAGTCACCGCGAAATCCAGGTAAGGCTGGCTACGTGGCATACAAAATGTATTTATACACTTACCGAATGATTTTATGAATTATTTGCAGTCGGGTTTATTGCAAATGGCTTAATAACTAATGAATGTATCTTAAAGTTTATAAAATTTTACATTTGTCACATACACGTGTAATATCTTAGATGCAATAATATTTAAAATGATGATTTTACATTGATCATGAAAACGTTGACTATAATAGGAATTAAAATACAGCGGCACCGTTAATTCAAATTAAGTTTATTTCCTTTTAATTAGTTTGCTACTATACTTGGTATATAAAAGTAGTATTTTATTTATTTTCATATTAGTATACAGAACAGACTACGATGTTAATTAAACATATCACACATTACGAATTGATAAAAGTTATTCAATAGTTTATCTGGACGTAACATTCAATAGATTCTTATGTATACTAATTTAACCAATTTTCAATAACTGTTTATTAACTATTTTATTAAGTTTAATTTGAACACAATTTAATCTTTACACTGGTAACATATAAGATCCAGTTTATAAAATATATAGTGTATGAGTCATTATTGTAGATGATAATTAAACAAAAAAAATATTTCAAATGTTCAACAAATATAATATAAGGAAATAATGTGCATTTCATACCATGTGTAACATTTTTCTTAAACTTGATCAGATATCGGCAAAAGTTGTCAATTAACTTATCTATTGACACGCGTTAAAACAACATTAAAATACCTCGTCACTGCGAAGAGTGAAACACGTAGCCGCCGGTATAATAATGTATAATGTAACCGTACACTGACAAACTTGCAGAATTTACACTTTCTTAAATATTATAACAATATTGCTGAATTGATCTATCAACCACATATTCGGCTAAATTTGATAATTTAACGCCTGCATGTAGCTTACTTTTTAATTTGAAAGCAGTACCTGGTACATAAATAAACTTTTCGTTTTCTTATAATTTTGTTTATTATTTCAAGTACTTCATTTAAAAGACAAAGAGTTTATTCAGGGGTTATCTTCTAAATTTTTTATTGCAAAAACAAGAAAAGAAAAATGTTAGGCACTTTTGTATTTGACATCCCTTTATTTCAAAACTGTCTGTAACTTTTAAACTTTTAAAGATTATTTCATCTTGTAATATTTATGTACTGCCTTAAAATTTAGTTAGTAATAATTTCTTGATTGTGAAATGTAAGTTTTGAAATGATTTTGATTTGCTTTTGCGCAATTATTGTGAATTTAATTATTTGTTTTTATACATGTATCTAGCAGAATGTTGTTTTACATTCACCGATTTAATCTTAAAAACGCGTAGACTGTTCGTTCTGCAAGAGAGGTTATTTGATATGTATGCGATTTATCTTCCATATTCATTCATATTTACTCTCAAGAGTTTTGACATTTCTTGCACAGGTGAAACTCAATAATCTGATTTCATCCTGTTGTGTTATATTTCTGTAGCTATGCATGATTGTACGTTTATGACAAAAATAACCATTTTTCTGTAAACATTTTTATATCAAACAAAAAATAAATTACTCTGATGTGACTTTTTTGATTATCTTGTTATTATGATACTCGAAAAATTTAGTTTTTACTATATGTAAATATCTATCATTTACATAATACGGTCACATTGAAAAACAAACTTAACATGATATTATAAATAGTAACACAAATAATGCATTCGTTATGTAAAGATAATTGTTATCAAATCTTGTTAGCAGAAAAAAATTATATTATGAAAATACGTATAACTGAAATAATCTAAGCAAGATATGTTTAAAATTATTAGTATTAAAAATAATGAAAAGCCATTTACTTTTTTATTTTTTCCTCTAAATAATTCATGTTAAATTCCCTGTCAGTTTATATGCATTCTACAGTGTACTGTCATTTATAACGTCGTTCCCTTACCAGTAGATCGCGGCGATCCACCGCAATTCACCGTGAACAACCGGCACTTCACAGCGACACGCTGCGATTTGTCTTCGCAATACACCGCAATCGATTTATTGCTTTTTGGTCGCGGTGGAAGCTGTAAAATATATTACGGGATGTGGGGAAAAGCGCGCTTCCCCGCGGTTCATAAAAGTGTTCGCGCAAGGGTAGAATCGCGGGGAAGCGCGGACTTTGAAAACTCCGCGAGCCAGGGACTGTACGTATACCAAATTTGATTAACCGAGCTTGAATACTTTTCAAGTAATTGCAGGAACAAGATTTGCGGACGGACAGACGGACTGAGGGCATTCCTTACGTCCCGTGTGGTGTTCAATCTGTAGGGGACTAAAACTTTCATGCATTTCTTAATAACAAAATACATTGTTACTTAACATTTGAAACATTTACATTCACATTCTTACATTCATACAGAATTTACATTCTTTGGACATATTCAGTCTGGATTTACCAATTGGTTTGAGTTTAAATTTACACAAGACAGGATTTGGACTATTTTTGCATATTAGGATTTTGAGGGTACTTGACATTTAAAGGGTAATTCATTATGGTTCATATTTGCTGGATTGCTAGTTGCTGGCTTGCTTTTCTGTTACTTTTACTTACAGTAACATGCACTTGTTACCATTCAAGGTATCAGAAATTAGGGGCTTGTCCGGGATAAACGATTGTTTGCTATACATTTGAATTTATATTTTGAGCTTTTACATCTAAATTTCACAAGTTGTTTTAAGTTGAAAAACTTCTTTATTTTGATTTTTAGTACAGTACTCATACCAGCAGGCCCAAAGTAAAATATATAATTTGTTTTAATTTTGTCCTTTGGAAGTTTCTGTGCTCTGCAGGCTCCATAACCACTGATTCCCTTTTAGTTCAGTTCATTGTTTTCTCGTTTAGGGCACAGCCATTATTTTATCTGGGGACAATAAGCTGCTTTTCATGGAATTGCACTTTGTGCATCATTGAAGGTGTTGCATGCTCGGTTTGAATGAGCCTGTTCGTACTCGTAGTCGGTAGTGGAAATGTAAGCTACCGACCACGCCCTTGAGCCCCGGATTGAGCAGAACTGTACATTTACATATGTTATATGTACCGGAATTTATTTAGAGACATCCGTATATTTTCGATTATGTCGTGTTGGACGACCTGTGGTTTTTAACTTTTTTACTTTACAGGTAAGATTTTAGCAAAGATTCTGAACAGACCAATGTTGAATTTGCTCGAGTTACAGAGCAGTTATTTGATAGGTGGTGTACATCAAAGACGATAGGTGCAAATGTTAACTTAAGGATATGATGCATACATTGATGATAACATAAGACAATGACACTTGCAAAGTCATCTACAGTCAATCAAGGACTTCTTTAGGAGTGTCAGTGAGGCAAAGTTGACAATAAATTGATCTAAAAAGTAAATTTTGTAAAGCGTGTAGATGCTAATGTTATTGATGCTGCTAGGGTATTGTTAAAAGAAGATTACTCTGGAAATAATCATTCATCCTGTCATTTATTTCTGGAAGACGATAAAAACATCAGACAAACTACTCTTCCCTTGAAAAATAGTGTGGCAATTAAGCACTTTGAAGTATATCTAACTGCAGACATGTGCCGTACTGTTGTGATAATAATCGAAAAAAATGTAAAACGAATTTAACACGTATTAGATATTCAGCATATCAATCGTAAAGGCAACCGTATACAAGATACTCTGTACAGGATTTTATGTAACTATATAGGTTTCATTTCCTTCAGGTTAAGGGTGTTATGCAAATGCCATTTTCCTCTTTTTGCATTACTTAATTATCATTTTGTGTTGATTACTCTTTGTTAACTGTAAAGCTTGACCTAGTTTAAATTTTATGACATCATGCTTATAAATAATGTGTTTACATTCTGTGAAATTTCAGAATATTATACTACAAACTGATAAATATTCTTAAAGTCTGGATCGTTCATGATTTTTACAGATTCTTATTCTAATTCTTGGTGAAACATGGAGGTTCCGGAACTTCAATGATACGTTAAATAGGGAGTTAATTAAGGACATGACATAACCTAAAGTAAGAACATATTACAAACGTTCCTGTTTCTATTTATCACAAAGTACTATATACTACAAACTATGAATATTTAGATATTTGATATATGAAGGATTTACATTCACAATGTAGATTTAAAAAGAAATATGTTTGGAGATAAGATTTTTAATTTTTTTGACACACTAAATTCAGTTTGGATTTAGATTTGACTAGGACAGTATTTGGACTTTTTAGCATATAAGATTGGATTGTTACGGCTATTTTACATTTTTAAGATATTTGAATTGTTACTTAAATAAATTAAATTTTGTTATTGTTAAAAATTGCTGTTTGTTTTTCTATTACTTGTGTGCTAATTAGAGGACCCTCAATTTTGAGTTTGCAGACATCACTTTTACTGCACAACGCACCGCAAAAAGGTATGGTACTTTGAACTTCAATTTGACAGGATATTGGTCACGTGTCAACAAGTGTGTTTTATTGCTTTGGTGCAAGTTCCAAATTTAACTCAAAATTGACAAGAAAGGATAAGTTCTTAAAGGTCTAGATTCACTACTATAAAAGCCCCCCTCCCCGCCAAATCCAATAAACAACTTCTATCTAATCTGCTGCTTATCACGGATTATGTATTAGTAGCTGATTAGATGGCAATAAACACAGCAGGGGTCCCAACTAAACCATGACGATGTGTGAAATGGGGTTGAAAGAAATTAATTTTCGTTCAATGAATGTGGAATATTAATAGTTATAATAAAAATAATAATAATAATAATTATTATCATTGTTTTATAATCATTATTATTATTTTATTATATAGATAATAATAATAATATTTATTATATTAATTATTATTATTTTATGATATAGATAATAATGGTGATTTTTATTATCATTATTATCATCATTATCATTATTATATTTTACAAGTAAAACTTGATGAAAGATATAGTAATAATATTAAAAATGATAATGATAATAAAACACAGGTATAGCAAAATCTCGATGAGTTCTTTGTGTTGGCAAACTATATCTTCGAATATCGTAAATATAATTGAAAAGGTCATAGATCTACCGATGAAGGTGATCAATCCATTAGATTTATATAGAATACTTACAAAAAGAATGGGAAAATGATTTTCTCATATCCATGCAATCACCATTATTGGTATATAATATTACTGGATAAAATAAAATTATGGTGGTCCATCTAAACTTTTAATTTCAATAATAAGTTTCCTAAAGTGTTCTTTTTCACGCTTTACTTTATAACACAGAAATGCATATTTGGTTTTCAGTCTAAGGTAAATGTTATAAACAATGTTCTGCAAGCATTAAAACAAATTTCTTAAAATACCAAATTTGAATTTGTCCACATCTTCAGACAGTATTTGGAAAATAAAACATTCTTTTTTCTCCTAAAACATAACGAAATTTGTAAAATATTTCTAAATAAATTTCTTATTATTTTATTTATTTATTTATTTTTGTTTGATCTACAAATATTAATATTTTTCTTTTCATAAACATGCCAAAAATAGGTATATCTTTCAAAGTTATCTCATAGTTATTAAATAATATACGCCGTTTCCTCTTCTCACTAATTGATTCATTTGTAAGGTAGACTGACTTTCCAATAACTAATGTCCCTTGTTTACTGGAACCATACTGTGATAGTCATTATCCCCCCAACTGTGCCAACGAGGACAGAATTTCATTTGCTCACTTCCAAGATCTAGGCCTTTAATATGAATATTTATCTTTTCTGTTCTGTGCTTTTTAGTTCTCTGTGTACTAAACATATTGTTATTCGTTATTACATTCTATTTGTAACTTCGGGCATGCCTGTCAGCTTTATTTCCAGTTGTATTCAGTATGTTTATTCAAGGCAGATAAATGAGCTGGTACGCACAACTGAAAGGGACAATCTCCTCACCTATTAACACTTCTTGGGACTAAGATAGACAGTATCCTTCCACGGTTTTCATTTGATAATAAGACAAAGATTAAAAATAGCAACAATTTGTAAAAGTACGATTTCTAAGATGATTATCAAACAGATTGAATTGAAGATAATACGAAATTTATTTGAAATAAAATATCATGAACCGGCGGGCCTTGGGTGGTTGAGGGGTATATTGTCGGTTGTAAGGAAGGTGTGGTTTCGGGCAGAGGAGGGTGTCAGGAGTGTTTTCAACTGAATTCTAAGCGCCACGATATACAAATATAAGTTTTATTTTCTGTAATGTAAAAAATACTTTTACATTACAAGAAAATAGTAAATTTAAAGCACGGTAACACCTTTAATATGAAATTTTTTATATTGTATTTATATCAATTCTATGAAACAGATCTCCTAATAAAAAAACTGAATATCATATTTGTTTTATAGTTATATGCATTAAAACCAGAGCTGGCTAAATGCAAAATGGAATACAACCCTCATTTCTGTTTTCTTTTCTTTTTTTTTTTCACATTTAATAGCAAATTACTGTATTAACCAACACTTTCTCTACCCCGTATATTATAAAAAAAATAAGAAGATATCTTACACGAAGGGCAAAAGAAAGCATGTTTAAAGTATTCTTGTAAAGGAGAACATTTTAAAAAATCCACTTCCCCTTTCTTATTAGCGAACTAAGCAATTAGTTAAAAATGCATCGTGAAGTTAAACGGATGAACCCTATATTCGTAAGCGTCAATTAATAATTTTTTGGATTTTTACTCTTCGCAATAATGTCGTTACTGAATGAAACTATTTCGATTTATCACGTGTATTTACATTTTCTTGCTACGCCGGCGATTCTCGTTTAACGATACGCTTGCACAAATGGATACGAGTTTCAATTTACACACCTCGTTTTCATACAATAATTTGTTCCTAACGGATCTGGAATGAAGGACGAGACGTTTCCCGAAATCCCGGACATTTACCGCGAACTACACTGAAGCTTAAGTTCCTGATAGATGAAACGTGGTGGCATTTACATAGACTAGGTTATGTTTGATTTCTTTCAATAATATAAAAAATGGTTTGGTTACATTTTCTAGGTTATGATATTTGTCTTACGGGAAATAGTATTCGTTGTTACAGATATAGCTTACTGCCACTATCTTAATCATCTTAGTCGTGTTAGCTTGAGAATTTTACCATGTCTATAACAAATGAACAATATTCTCCTTAGATGTTAAAAGCCTTTATTCTAATATGTTGTTTGACCTGACAGTTCTCATGATAATTGGAAGAGAGTTATTTTCTTTTAATTTTGTTGATATAGGCTAATATACTTGAGTGATAAGGAAATATTGTTATATGCGAGCACAGACAGCAAAAAGATACTGATCATAGGTCAAACTTATTTCTCATATCTGGTTTTGATCGACATCTGTGCAAAAAGTGAAAATTTCAAATTTGTTAAAATATTGGTTACATTTCAAGTGTTTTCATTTACTTCAGACAAATGCAAAATATTACTTGCTGTTTCAAAAAGAAATAATGAAAGAAAAATTGCACCATACTCTCAGTAATTAGAGGATTTCAATTTTTTCACTAATATTTGGGCAAAAACTTGTCCAATTTAATGTTCCAACTCGTTTTGGAAAGCTGTTTAGCTGAATGAATTCTATCTGTGCTTTAGAATCGCACAATCTTCGTTAATCTGCAACAACTTCTATGCGAATCAACTCTTAAAGGATTTTCCGGGGATATAGCGTGTGTACGACAAAATCCGCGTGATTACCGATATGTGTCATTATTACAGAATTTTAAATGAAAGAGCCTTGTTTATTTATCAACTCGCCTTCTGTTTTACCCTCAAACATTTTCTCCATGTCTTTTTATGGAATGTTTTCTTGCAGCCACAGAAACCACAATCATTATTAATGAAGTTTAAATGAAAAAAACTTGTTTAACTACCAACCTCGCCTTATGCTTTACCCTTTAAACACTTTCTCCACGTACTACGTACTACGGAAAGCTTTAAGTACATTTTACTACAGATCGTCTGAACTATTAGAAAAATACAGTACGCCCCTTAAAACACTTTTAAAACTTGGACTTACACACCCGGAGTACTATGGAGATGTAGTTTATAAAATTCAGAAAAATTAAACATAACACTTACTTAATCAATTTTTTTTTTTGTAAAAATTGGTTAAAAAGTTTATCAAAAGAGGATACGATGCGAAAATCGTGAAGCACAGTGCATGTTTAGTGATTGACCCCTCTACAGTTAATTGCTACGCTTTCCTTTTTGATGGTGCGATGACTAATACAGTGTAGGACTCCATGATGCTTTTCTCCTAAATCCTACATACAACGGACGGAGGGAGTTTATTTTTTGTCTTATTGTTTTCTTAGTCGTGCCCTTAAAAGTTAGGCTCTTGTTGCTCTGACTTCAGACAAATTGTTGAGTACATTGGTGTAATTGTACCTTAAATTTACCTTAACTTTATGTTTTGCTTTATTTATATGTTACTTTTGCACTAATGTTTGAGCCTTTCTCAGCGGGGATTTTATTTACATTCTGTTGTTCAACTTGTTGAAGATACGGTAAGTGCGAGGTTGGCATGCCCGAAACGCGTTTAAAACCCCAGTTTCCTCTATTTAGGTTACTGACCGTTCCAAGGCGATGCCCCTATTTTCAACAGGTTGTTTTGTCTGTCTTGTTTTGTCTGTTGCGTATGTTTTCTTGTTTGTTGTAAGGGTTTTCCCTCCACCCCACTCCCCCTTTTTGCCCTCTCCTTTACCTTGCATTTACGCTACTTTTTGCATCCCATCCCCTTTACCTCAGTTTTCGTGGCTCCTCCTTATTTTGGCAGCCGAATCCTAAGACGGTACTGATTGTTTTTTTTTCCTACTTGTGTGGGTACATTTGTACGTTTGTAAGCTTGTGAGCCTATAACGGTTCCCTACTGTTTTCTTATGTGTTGCTTGTTCGTTTTTCTATGATATTCAGTTGATCGTCGCTGTTAGTTGTCTTTGGTACATGAGTGTCTGCGCTATTGTGGTTTACGTTGTAGTGCGACTGTTTTTAAATAACATGGACGGTACTTGATTGTTTTTTTTCCTACTTGTGTGGGTGCGTTTGTAAGCTTGTGAGTCTGTAACGGTGCACTACTGTTTTCTTATGTGTTGCTTGTTCGTTTTTCTTTGTTATTCAGTTGATCGTCGTTGTGTGTTTGTCTTTGGTACATGAGTGTCTGCGTTATTGTGGTTTACGTTGTAGTGCGACTGTTTTTAAATAACAGGGCATTCACTTGTATGTTTGTCTTTGTTCAACTTTCCCCTTCGGATTCCTCCCACATCCCCGACCCCATTTTGCCCCTTACCATTTCCTTCCCCTTTATCAATATTTAACTTATATTAATATGTACTTGTTGGATGTTTGAAGCAACCCGTCTGAAATATTTGCCATTACAGCTTCTTTTTGTTGTGGGCCTACTATGTAGATGAATGGCTCTGGGGCTGTGTTTTCAGTGTTCTCTGCTTCCGAGAAATCTACCCTTACCTATTACCTTTTGTTTATGGAATGCTTTCTTGCAGCCACAGAACCGCAATCATTATTACTGAAGTTCAAATGAAAACGACTTGTTTAATTACCAACCTCGCCTTCTGTTTTACCCTCAAACACTTTCTCCACGTATTGTTTATGGAATGTTTTCTTGCAGCCACAGGAACCATCCTGAAATTATATCATCATATGAAACATAAAGGGACACGACACTAGATGAAGTTTCATTTTTTTAAAACACATGGCAATTTATGTAAGACGTCGAAGATGATTAACCAGTACTATTTAAGAAGATATCTTAATGTGTATCATATAAAGTACAGCTAAATTCTTTCCACACTTTGCATCAAAGTTCAAGCATGACTAACGCTTTTGAAAGTTTTCTATTATATATTGTCTTGATTAAAAGAGTGAATCGTTTTAACGGCTGTTCATTTAGTTTCGGGGCGTCCATTTATTTTTTAAAAAAATCTATTAATATAAAAAGAAAAGCCCGTCAAAACCTTTACGATCATGTAATTTACAAATATGTTCTCTGACTAGTCGCCTACGGAAAGCTTACTTTATGGAGAAAAAAATAATGCGAAAATATTTGTACGAAATTATGATTTCGAGCGGAATGACTCAATGTGCATCAATATTTTACAAATAGTTGTTTGTGATTTAGGGAAAATAACTTAATCACAGAAGAATTTACAACAACATAAATTTCATTGTAAGGAGGTATGTGACCTTAATATTTGTACGTGCGCATAACAATAATAATAATAACAATAAATTCTTCATTTAAAGAGAGTAAGACTCATTAAGTTTCATACATAACATACAAACTTACTTTCAGTGAGGCCCTCTAACAAACACAAAACTATTTACTCATACAAATGAATTTACTGTGCTAGCATTTCTTATTAAGTAAGGTATATCTCTAAGGTATATCTCTCCAAATTTCTACAGCCATAAAAGAAAACGAATGTTTAAGAAAGTTCTTTTAGGTCGAAGGTGCTGTAGATCAAATTTCGTATTAGATCAAGGCTATAGTATGTATTCAATAGTGTCACAAATATAAGATGGTGCTAGCTTATTTAAAGCTTTATAAACTAAAACACCAATATTGTATTTAATCCTGTTTGGAAAAGTTAACAAAAGAAAATACTGGATGATGTCTGGAAGTGTACTTTCAATATGAATCGAGCATGCATAACTGGAAGCTAATGTGAGGATTTACATAAACGTTAATGTTTGTATATTTATTTATTGACAAAACCGCATGTAACAGGAATGTAAGAAAATGGCTGATTGTAACAGATATTTATGGGAATTTAGCCGGGTGAAAGGTTACTTATTATGGTCATTTTAAAAAACAAAATTGGACATTTGATTTGCAATATCTTTTTTCACGTTTTCATTGATAATTTGGTACTAATATATTTAAAGTTAAAACTATTAATATTTCATAAGAAAATACATGTACTAATTTCTTGAATTGGATTAATGCAACCATGGAAACGAATCTCGTAATCTATATATCTTACTGTAAAATTTAAAGGCGTTGGCACTAGTCTAATTAAGGAACTCAACTTTAGCTTTTATATTTATTTTAACATTAGCCATAAGAATAATAATTGCAAGCACAATGATTTTTTCCATAAAAAGAAAAATGTGAGACAAGGAGTATTACTGCAAGTATTTTAAGCTTTAAAAATTGTTTAAATAAATGCAAAAAAAGCAAACATAACTTACTTTAGAAACAAAATACTTCTACATTAAACGTGAAAAGTAATTATATTTAATCTTTTTAAAGAATTTACGATAAAAATAGTTAAAAGATAATTTAAACATCTCTCTTACCATGGTTACTTTAAACCTTAAGATAAATTGGGTACCATGTAAAGTGTCGGGTATTCTGCTAATAATATTACCCAAATATTCCATGTTTGTCATTAACATATTGGCACTGAAGTCGCCGAAAAAACCCGTTATCATATACAAAAATGACAGAAAATGCGTTACCGTGGAAACACGAGCCTCGCGACAAAATATTTTAAGCTTATTTTTAAAAGCTGACGCGCATGCTATAAAAATATCAACTACGCAGACTTCTAAGGATAACCGTGAAATAGAAAAAAACACTGAAAATCGCTAAATATCCTTATTATCCTTCTTCTTTCAATATAAAATACTTTGGAGGGTAATGTTTTTCAAACCTGGATAAAACTTGTACTCAAATGGACAGAGAGATAAACGAACTTGAGATTGTAGCAGCTAAAACATTAACTTAAATGAAATACAATACAATTGCTGCGGTTTAACTAATTTGAATTTACCCTGATAATATGGTAAACTACCTCCTTAAGCCATTCTCCGATTTTTATTTTCACACTTGTATACATGAATGAATGTTAAACACAAAACAAGTGTAATGGAAAAAAAAGATAGATTTCTACTTTTTTATTAGACTTTTGCTGCTCGTTGTCTCCTCCATAGACATTTTTAACTCTGAAAATGTTCACGCTATGGTGTTACAGTACTAAAACTGGGAAAATCAAGCACAGTTAAAACGTTTCGTCGTTTTCAACCAAGTTCACATTTTCTGTTTATAGGATTTATTTGCAGCCTTTATTGAACGGCTTGCTGCATAATTAATATTTTCAATCCGTTTCAACAGTTTCATACATAGTTAAAAACAATTTCCCCCGGAATCCGGAGATATTAGTTCGAACCCGACTAGCTGCAGCGTTCCATTAAGTATAATGAAAGATGTCATTTTTTTTACTTGTTAGAAACTATAAAGAAAGGTTGTGTAAGCAGACCGCCGTGACATAACTGAAGGTTGTTGAGAAATTGCTATCAAATTCATAAGCGCATTAACTTATGTATTTCATGTCGATACACTTTTAACATCTGACGTTTACTTCATGTCATTTAGACTCTGCATATTTCGACCAATTTAAAGTCAGAATTAGTCGGAAATACTTATTGTTTGTTTTCGGTTTTACACCAGTTTTCGTCAACATTTTATATTTACAAGCACTAAACCCTTATTCCACAGTAACAAATGTGCCATTGAAACATATTAGTCATGGGTAGAGTGACAGTAACGGACACCAAACCTATGACCGCTCGTTTGACGGGCGAACGCTCCAACCAGTGTGTTATTCGGTCCCACAGGATGGGTTTGAGTTATTGTGACCAGATGAATAACTAGTAGACAAGAAACTGTTTTAATAAGGGTCAGTTGCATTTGAAGTTTTCCAAACGCTGAAATCTGAATTACATGTTAACTATGGTTTGTAGCCCGGTCTTATTGTTTTTTGTATCTTTAAAATAAAAAAGGATGAAGTTAACAATTAATTATTAAAATGCGAAAGCCTCAATCCCCCCGGTTAATTCATATTAAATTTTTACATTTTGATAGTGCTGTTCTAAAACAGACTCTAAGCGATCATGTTTCGAGGGACCTAGGTTCAAAACTTTTGCGTAAAGGTATTGAAAAGGCACCGATTGATCTTTCATATTTTAGTTTATTCATTTTACCCGGTTTTGTTGAAAAGTTAAAAATGACAGCGCAGCTATATCCAGGTATATAATACTCATGTTATTCCAATTTGAAAAACATACAGATACTGATAAAAACGGACGAGGACTTATCTGAGTGTTAGATATGAATACCGTTTAATGCTGACAAAATCTAAGCCATACTTGTACTCTAAACATAAATAGATATATGTTTGGGCTTCAAGGCGTTCATTCTAGCTTTGACAGAAAATAGTGTATAAGAAAATATATTTAAAGTAGACGGTAGTTATGCCCACTCAGATATTTAATTGTTTAAATATGACGAAAAGCTGGGTGCAAAATGAATTTTTCAGCATACAAGCCGTTTACCGCCAACGCTTAGAATGCAATGACGTGGTGTTTTAAAGCATACTATTTGATGTGGCCCTGAATTACGCCTTCTTGACCTTAAACAGATTCTAAAATGCATATAAAAACTTTACTGGTTAGGAACCAGTGTCCAGACAGGGCCAGTTTACGGACAAATGTAATAACCGCTTTATTTTGGCGTTATTTACGTATATATTTGTCTCTTCTGGATCATTTGAATGTTTGTTCTTTTTGTCTACAATAAACCACTATATTACACGGCTGCATAATGTTAGGTTTTATGATGATACCTCAGCTGTGTTTACAAATAATTTCTGTCTTAACAGGGCATAAAGATAGTGTTATAGAATCACTGGACCTCAAATTCAGAACTTGTGTAAACGAAACTTTCCTGACATGAAATTTGCAGAATAGGCATGATACACATTCTAATTCATTTACCAATGGTACCAGCACTCAGTGATTTCAGTTAGCAGTGCATTTAAATTGTCTTGAACTTTGTGCAGTACAGCTGTCAAACACATTCGGACCGCGAAATTACATTATAATCACAAATAGATAATAAACAGATGGAACATTTACCACAATAAACAAATAAGATGTAAATCTATATCATTACTTTTACTGCAACTACCCATTTTGGTGTATCATTTTGTAGAAAATACACAGTTGGCTGGTGTTTACATTTATCGGAGAAATTTAGCGGAAGCAAGTGCCGTTTCCAGGCAAACGACCAAAAACTACAGTAATGCAACAAAACTACCCTAAGTATGTTCAGATACTGTATCGTCTGCTCAATATCGGACTGTAAATTAATTGTGCATTAACTGTATAAATGCAGAACAATCTTATTTTAGCGGAATCCTAAGCGAATCTATCTTTTCAGAAGGCGTAGGAGCCATGACAGTTCTAAGTTTATCGTAACGTTTTGATTGTTCGATCGTTTCCGCTATCGTTGCTGACTGGACAAGAATGCATTTGAAAGTTTTACGGCGGGATAATTTTGGTCGTATATTCCAACGCCTGAAAGCTTATAAATACGAGCACAGACATCAGTCGTCAGCTTTCCATCCGTCAGACACAGACATTAGGTTACGTTGTAGGTCAAAGATCCGACATCCGCCAGCGTCCGCCAAAGCTCTAAGCCGCTAAAACAAGACTGCCGCTAAAGAACTGTTAAATAATCCGCCAGTATATTTTTTTACATTTGGTATGTGTAAACTCTGGTTATAAAATCCGCCAAAACGAGATCGCCGCTAAAAACACGAAATCCGCTAAAAGCTTACATTTTCTTTTAAAATAGAAATACGTACTTCCCCTATATCAAACATAGTAACACTGTGGAACATTGTGGAAGCTCATACCAAGGGTGACATTACGTAAATAGGTCTAATTAAATTAAAGCATTGTTGTATTTTATTCAGTTAATACAATATTAAAAGTATAAAAATAGACATCTGTCTTTTATATGTGAATATTCTCTAGGTAGTGTCGCATTCGGCCTGTATAAAAATCACTACCGTACCATCTCTATACTATTTAATAGCCCTGCCATCCTGAATCTTAAGCCTGGGCAATAGCAATTAGTAAATAGCAAATATAATAATAATCGTTCTTGAAAATTAAGACCCGACGACGACGATTACAATAGTATTGATCATCGGCAGTAATTTACACTTGTCAAGGTATCAAGTCGGGAAGAAATAATTACACTGCATCATGATTGTCTGCTAATAATATGTGCTACTTTTAATTTAACGGCAATAGTTATATGAAATGCAGGGCTGTCGAATTTTGCACTAATTTTATTCTATATCTATTGGAGTTATCAAAGTCTCGTGTTAGACGAAATAGTTAGCCTCTCTTTGCTATCGTAGCTATTATTAATTTCGGGTTATCTTTCATAGGCACTATTGAAGAAATGTATGACAAAGAAATGTGTAAAAATAGTTTAATTACTTATTCCGATATCAAAATAACAACTTAACATGTCAAAATATTTATCCGACTACAGGTTTTCTTTACGGGGAAAATAACTTTTTTTCTGTGTCTCCATGTGAGTCCCCATGGAACACATATTTTGAGTCACAATGCAATGCTGATTACAACATCAGATGCAGAAGGAGCTGAAGTTTGCGATTCCTTTGTGTCAAGTATTTGTTAAAAAAATAATGGAGCCGAAATATGAATATTTGTCCGGCCACTGGTTTCCAACCAGTACATTACTACCGGTAAGCAAGCTGCGATCCTTCTGTCCGTTTTTGAAGGATTTAGAAAAAACACATCAAGTTTTACTAGTCATCGCAAAATCAATAAGGAAAACGCAGCAACTAACTGTTGAGGGATCAGTCACCCAATTTGCGCTGTGTTTTACGATTTTTGGGTTGTATCCTCTCTAAAGACTTGATAAATTAGATGTGTAAATTTTCAGGAAGTGTTATATGAACTGTTCAGTTTTATATTTTAGAAGTTAGATGCAGGTCCTTCCAGAAAAAACGTTTGAAAAGTAACTTTACCTATTAAAT
The DNA here is from genome assembly GCF_021730395.1 of Mercenaria mercenaria. Taxonomy (NCBI): domain Eukaryota; kingdom Metazoa; phylum Mollusca; class Bivalvia; order Venerida; family Veneridae; genus Mercenaria; species Mercenaria mercenaria. The sequence goes on along the minus strand of NW_026462660.1, from coordinate 39,588 downwards.
TATTTGAACAGAATTGCATCTCAGGGGTGCAGGGAGGTCAGTTTCAAAGATACCACGAGAGAGGGTATTGAAGGGAAGCCCCCGCTCCTTCTATCACAAATAGCATTATTTACATAAATAGTGGTGTTCGGATGCAAAAATGCACATGGTTAAGAACATTTTCTAAAATACAAATTACGAACAAACAAGAAAACAAAAGGACCAAATGGTCCTAGGTCGCTCAACTGAGAACAGCTTGATCAAATGTTATGAATATCCTGCTTAAAATGCGACCCCTTTTGCATAAGCAAGGTATTTCTTCGATTAGACCAGGTGACCTAGGTTTTGACTCAAAATGACCCATATTTGAATTCGATCTAGCTGTCATCAAGATAAACATTCTGATCAAATTTCATGCAGATCCACTGAAAAATGCAGACCCTATTGCATTCAGAAGGTTATTTTTTTATTTGACCAGGAGGCCTAGTTTTTTACCCGACATGACCCATATTTGACAAAGCAAACATTTTCATCAAATTTTATGAACATCCTGCCTAAAAGGTAGCCCATATTGCATTCACAAAGTTATTCTTTGATTTGACCAGGTGACCTTGTTTTTGACCCAACATGACCCATATTTAAACTCGACCTAGATTTCATCCAGACAAACACTGTGATCAAATTTTATGAATATCCGGTGTAAAATGCAGTCCCTATTGCATACACAATGTATTTCTTTGATTTGACCTAGCGACCTAGTTTTTGACCCCAGATTACACATATTCAGACTTAACCTAGACTTTATCGAGACAAACATTGTGATCGAATTTCATGAAGATCCAGTGTAAAATGCAGCCCCTATTGCATACACCAGGGTTTTCTTTGATTAGATCTAGCAATCTAGTTATTGACCCCAGATTACCCATATTCAAACGTGACCTAGATTTTATCAAGATAAACATTGTGATCAAATTTCATGAATATCCAATTAACATGCAGCCCGTATTGCGCACACAAGGTTTTCCTTTGGTTTAACTGGGTGACCTAGTTTTAGATCCAAAATGACCCATATTTAAACTTGACCTAGATTTCATCCAGAAAAAAATTCTGATCAAATTTTATGGTGTAAAATGCAGTCCCTATTGCATACACAAGGTTTTCTTCGACTTGACCTAATGACCTACTTTTTGACCCCAGAGGACCTATATTCAAACTTGACCTAAATTTTATCAAGACGATCATTCTGACCAAAATTCATTAAGATCGATTGAAAAATGCAGCCTCTATCGCATATGCAAGGTTTTTTTTTATTTGACCTAGTGACCAATTTTTGACCCCAGATGACCCATATTCAAAGTTGACCTAGATTTCATCAAGGCAGCCATTCTAACTAAATTTTATGAGTATGCAGTGTAAAATGCAGCCCTATTGCGTACAAACGGTTGTTCTTTGATTTGACCAAGTGACCTTGTTTTTGAACCCAGATTATCCATATTCGAACATGACCTAGATTTCATCCAGACAAACATTATGATCAAATTTCATGAAGTTCCAGTGTAAAATGCAGCCCTTATTGCGTATACAAGGTTTTTCTTTGATTTTACCTAGTGACCTAGTTTTTGACCCCAGATAACCCATTTTCAAACTTGACCTAGATTTCATCTAAATCATAAGTTTGACCAAATTTCATGAAGATGAATTGAAAAACACAGCCTCTATCACATACACAAGCTAAATTTTGACAGACGACAGACAGACAGACGACAGACAGACGCCGGACATTGAGCGATCGCAATAACTCACCTAAGCATTGCTAAAAGGTGCTATGCAAAAGAAATAACTTTGCCCGTTCCCGCTTTCACTTAACTTCACTTCTCGCGCTCAGTTAAATATTACTTTTTGAAGACTCATGCTTTGGTCCAGAAAAAGAAGGTTCCCCTTTGTACTGATATGAGTAAAACCCTGGTAAGTGCATGAATCTGCAAATATGATAAACATTTTAGTAAACTTTATAATCTACTAACAAATCTTAAAACAACGATTGCAATAATCTGCTATTTTTACTTAACTGTCGTGATGCTTTTCCAATAACCTCCAGCTGAAGAACTTTCTGTTCGCTAGTCTGGAAATTATACAACATCAGAACAAGTGAAAATATAAATATATCTTATCTTATACATGTCAAAATATCATTTCAAAGATGAATTATAAATATTTTTTGTTAGTTTACAATCTTAGGAAGAGCATTAGTGCCAGGTATATGTTATTTATTAACTCGAAATTTCTACGAGTTACTATGTCGAAATTTCGAGTTACTTATACAGTATTTCGAGATAGGTATCTAAAACTTTAAGTCACTAAGTCGAAATTTCGAGTTACTAACTATAATAGTTTACGTTGATGTATAGGTTCTGGCCAAGATTAGGTACCTGGCGTATCCATCGGGTAGCCCTGCAGGAGCATATGATTAAGATCACCGATTAAACCATGATTAAGTCTGGAAAGTTGTCGGCCTAGTTTGAGATCATACGGCAAGGAAATATAGACATACCCTACATGAACGTGTAGTTATGAGTCTGACCATGACTGGGTACCTGGATGGATCTAGATTTTGAGGAGAGGTCATAGAAGGTGACTTGGAAGTATTCAAACTCAGAATTGTTCTTTATTTTGACCATATCTGACAGGTTTTCGATCTAGTTCGAGCCCCTACCACCTGAACATACTATACATGTAAATGAATGTATATATCCTTGATACAGTTTAAATACTAGAGTAGCTCTAGAGACTATGGGTAGGTCATACATTGAAATTCGGTAGTATATTTTCAAGTTGCTACATGTTGGGTACAATATATGGATGTGTAAATAGATGATTTTAGTTCGAAGAGGCAAAAGTCGTCCACATACATTTTTGGTCTTTGATAGCACGACAGTTAGTATTTCGAAATTTCGAGTTAATATTTCGGAATTTCGAGTTAGTATCGCAAAATTTCGATTTAATATATAAAACGCACCTGGCACTTAAGTTCTCCCGTAACAGTCCAAACGGAGGGTTAAATGTTTAATTAATATGTCGAAGATCTTACGTCCCTAACCTGTAGATTTTAACTTATAAACTGGGATCGTTATTATAAATTTTAATAAAATGAATATTGTTCTGATATCAAAATGTACTGTCATCGATCCTGGGGATGTTCCTGTACTAAAAGTTTTTGTTATCTATATTTATTTTTGCAAAATTTCAAACTTTATAATTCTATTTGATACTGTTTTACATAACTTTCAAGGGTTGTATAGTGCATATTGCAAGTACCGTTTGTCTCATTCCGTGGGCCATGTTGGTATTTTAGGTCGCGACTGAAGTATTTATACTCTGTGAAAAAATAAAAGCTCCATTAACAGTAATTTTGGAATTTACTCTAATTTGATTTACATAATACACAGCGCATCATTTATATATGGAAACAAGGCACAACACACAAAGTATAGCCAACGCATACACGTAAGTATAACTTTGATACAAAATAATACCTCGATGTTTTATGCTGTATTTATCACAACCTCCAAAGATTTTTTTTGATTCAGAATAGAATTATGAGATAACAAGAATAAACGTTGATATACTTGATTTAATCACGGATTATGCACTTCAATTCTAGGCCGCTTGTTAAAATATAATTACTCTATTCAGACATACTTCGCGTTTAAGGTAGCTGCAGGACGTTCCGTGTACAGTTAATAAAGTTCTATCTATATCTATTCAACGCGGAGTGTTTTCTCCTAAATCATCCGCTTAATTTTCACACAAAATTTAATTTAAATTATACGAAGATTATCTTGCTGCTATCGAGTATAGAATACATATTTAGTTTGATGCTTTAACACTTAATAGTATCATTACATTACATTAGTAACATATAAGTAATTATTCAAAGGACTAACATATCAATACATAGCCTTATTCCTACAGGAATCAATGTGTATATTTATCTTTTTTGTTAAGGAATGCTTCGTATATAACATAATAAGTATTACCTTTCCTTTCACAGAACACATCCAATATTCTTTTGTATGCAGTTCGTCTAACTCAACCTAAAAATAAAAGAAATTTATGTCGAGAAATATCCATCTTTACCAGTCAGGAATATCCATCTGTGTCAACTCAGTATTCTTGTGCTAAAAATAGCATGCGTTTAAAAGTGGGTAACTGTTTTAACGTGCTCTTAATGGCGTATTTGGCTTCGATCTAAATAACCTTATGAACATCATTGTGCTTAACAATATGTTCATATGGTAATTTTATACGTGTATACGTGTATAAGGAATTCACCCTTCGAAGATTAATAATATTTACACCAGCTTGTAATATACGATCGTGACTGGTTTTACCATTGACCATCTCAAGGGGTGGGGGGGGGGGGTGGGGGGGGCTATGTTGTGCTGTTTCCTACTGTATGCTTGTATTGTTTGAAGCTTTTGTGTCTTATTCATTCTTTTCTTTGTGCACTGTCGGTGCATTATACTTCCCTGTTGATTACTGATTAGGTTATTGTGATCTTGAATAAGGATTTCTGTTTGTCAATGTTGTTAAGATAAGATACCCAGTGGGAGAATGTCCTTTACAATTTGTCATTAATACTGCATGTGAATGTTTTATATGAGATGACAGTAGAACAGGTGCGGTCATCTTAACTTTTATCTTTAAAAAATCAGTTGTATTGAATAATAAATCATATCAAGTAGATATAACTTGTTTTGATCTTAAAGAAAAAACAATCCACGTTTTTCATAAATATTTAAAATGTTGATCATAAACTTTAATCTGCAAATAAATAGGGTAACCGGGTTTTGATATGTTAAATATGCAATTGAATTATTTTAATTTTTTGACGCATATTTTTTTTTGTATAATTTTCAACAAACATATTTATGGAGGGTATATTTTGCATGAAAGTGTTCTCTTTGCTGAGACAACGTAATAGTTACTTTCATAACTGATATAATTTAAGGGAATACAAAAACATTACTAAATATTTCGCGAAATAAAGGCATGTGCTATTTACTTAATTTATAATTTACGTATTTCTCAGATGGATATTCTTGGCTTTGATCAGGTAGGTATCATACAAAAGGGATTATGCTTTCCGCTTTTCTATTGTTTGAAAATAAAATACCGGTAAATAAATTTGATATGATCTGCTATACCATAAATCATGTTTGCTTTGCAAAAGTATGCATTTCAGTGTAATACTAAACAGGTTTGAAACAAATCGGTAGGTACGCACCAGAAATCTTAAAGGAATCTTGAAAATACAACAAGGGTTTTCTTTAACAAACTCGCGGTATGTAGAAAAGTAAAATCACTTAGTACTTCGACTGCCTTGCCCCTTGCCAATGTTGGTTCGAAATTTTGCAACGGGTGTAGAATTCTTCATGTGAGGAATAATAATATATAAATATTAAAAATAATAATGACTTTATTCAAATGTGAGAGAAAAACATATTTGACCATAAAATCATGATACAACGATTCTATCCTTAGTATGTTACATAAACAGTGAAGTGAAAGACAAGAATTAAAATAACATATCATGTGTTTGTGTAAGCAAAATGTGGCACCATTACAAGTTTGATATCAGAAAATGAAATTACGTACAAGTGATAAAAGAGTAAATGTAAGTTGTAAATCCACGCATAAAACCCTAAAAAACTCTCTTTTTTATCAATTGGATTAGGTTGTCGCGATTTCTGATTTCATAAGGGAGTTCAATCAACCTTTCATATAATGCTGTTTTGAACTTGAAATTATAAGATGTCCATTTTAACCGTTATGAGGCTTCCATTGTAAAAAAAGGAAACATTTATTATCAGTTTATTGTCATATTGGTTTTTGATTTATGATTTAGTAAACATATGTAACAGGCCACTCGTCTTATGATTTATAGCCACTAAAGTCCTTGAACATATCAGAGTGTCATTTTGTCAGCTTTAAGGATCATCCTGGAAGCATGTTTTGAAGTGTGTACACTATCTTTGTTGTAGGCAAAGCAAGCAGACATAAACCATATCTTGTTTATTTTGAGAGCATTTGAATCATGTAAAACTAATTTTGGAAATAAACAAAGAAGATATTTTACACGTATTTTTCCAAATTTTGGTTAGGTTTATAAATCCTTTAAAAATACTTTATTAAAAATTCATGAATGGCAAAAGTTAGTTCAAAGTTTCAGTTAGTGCATAGGAGAATTGTCTTACTGAATAGAACTAAACTCAGTACAAAATTTGTTTTCAAGTCTGACCACCTCATGTATTAAAACGAAAATAAATCTGTACATATTGCTATGTTCAGCATTCATAAAAGTAGTGCAATGCGAGGACCAAACTGCCTAAAACTGTAAGACAAGTCTCAGACTTAATGTCAACAAGATTTGTCAACGATCCAAAATTCTTTTCAAGGATTGTGCAAGTGTAAGAAAGATTTAATTTATCAAAGTGAAATTTATGTACTTACGCGCTGCTTATCTCACGGAAAATTTGGTGGAAATGGAAATTTTGGCACTTCCTGCGGTAACAACCAAAATTACTAAATTAACGTAACTTTCTCACACACACGTGACTGTATACTTATAAGTTATAAAAACAATCGAAATATTTGCTATATCACGATATATACAAATATTTTAGACAATCTTGAAACATTGGGCCACAGTATTTACGCATACTGGTCCGGGATAAGTTCGATGTGTATAGTTATTCCTTATTAGATGTTTCATGCGTCGTAAACTAACCAATTTTAATCTATTGACTTTTTATACAATATGAGAATTTATGCAGTATGTTTTTAAAACCACAGTGAGAATAAATCGCAGAAAAAATGTACAGCCAAATATGTTAGGAGGTGCAATCAGTTGAACTTCTCACGCGAAAACGTGATGATTAAAATCAGCAAGATCTAAAAAGTAACTTTTCTGTATCTTGGTTATTCGTTCAATAATGATATTTTTTCACACTTTCATAGATTTAAACTGATAATAAATGTGTTTTGAAATTCCGGCATAGAAATGGACTCTGACTTTACATTAGTGATTACTGCGGTGTTGACAGCGGAAGCAGCGGTCCAGTACTAAAACTGTCTACGAAACCAAGGATAATGAGTTCTTTGTCTGAAAGTTACGAACATTGGGATCATTGTTCAGTACACCTGAAAATAATAGACTTGCTATTTGCCGAGTGCACACTTGTTTTCTATCGTCGTTAATATAAAGTAGACTAGTAAATATTCGTACACATGCATAATCTCATAAACACTTCTTTTATGTATGTTCTATGAAATTAACAAATAACTGGCTCATTGAGACACCATACTTTAAAATAAATTCAGTTTATTTACCACGAGGTTCAAAATGCACGGGAGTCTCGTGATAGTACATGCCTTTAACTTCACATTGTTGAAGTGTAAACAAATAGTTAAATTCCACTACTGGATGCACATGCCATTAAAAGGGTCATGAAATTGGCCTTAATATTTTCAAACGTTTTTAACAAAGTTTTAACAGGTCACCATTAAAAATCACCCATTACTTCTTACTATTTAATGGGATTTTCATGACCATAGTTTTAATGCCCTACATTAAAAAGCCATGAAATAAGTATATTAAACACTGGTAAAATATACCCTTTTAAAATGACTTTGATGGCCATAAAAAGCTGCTTAAAATAAACCACTAAAATAAGTTAACAGGCTTCCTAAAACTCCATGAAAAAAATTAATTGGCATGAAATTAATGTGCCATTAAAAAAGTTCCCCTTAATTCCACATTTATTAGTAAGAACTAATGGGACCATTATTTTTAATACTCTGTTAATGGCTGTTAATTATTAAAATTGTTACATGGTCTCATTAAATATGTTAGATTCAATTTTAATGGGATAGTAATATTTGAATGGTATATCAAATTAAGTGCCATGAAAATTTGCCATCAGAATTAGACATCTTAAGATAATCAACTTTATATTGATATTTGCGGTATTGATTTAAACTACGTATTACTACACATGTAATAGTATCAATACATATGTACTGTTTTGTAAAATGCTAGAAGAACATTTTTTTTGTTTCTTCTTTTTTTCTCTCATTATTTTGTAAAGTAAACACGTGTAACAGCCTCTTACAAACATTTGTCATATTGTATCCTTATTCTGTCATATGTCTATATGAAATGAGAAAATAAATGGATATTGTATTTATTGTATTGTGTTGTACTGAGAAGGGTTTACAGGTACCAGTTTAATAGATCAAGAGACCATGTGGGTAGTTTTAACTATTCAACATTATAATATTGACAAACATTCTGAAGTTTTTATTGGTACAGACATTAGGCATAAGGTGTATTCAAAAAGCAACTGTTGATGACAATGTCAGCGCACAATGGGCAATCACAATTTAGCTCTACTTCAGTACTTTGTGCTCAGGTGCATGCACTTAAACAGCTAAGAGCAAATGTTTGAGGGATTGCCTCACAAGTAGCTTCCCCCTCCCCAATCAAGCGTACCACACTCTTTGATTCATTGAAACGAAGAAGCGATTGATCTGCCCATGCCCCAAATGAATTTAAATCAGACGGTAAATCTTCACAATCATGTGTACTGTTCACTTCTCTATAAACATTAGTTTCTACTCAAGGACTGGAAAATTTAAAAATCTAAACTGGTCTGAACACATTTTATAATGGAAATTCCTTACCTCACCCATTTTCTTATACAAATGCTGATTATTTGGACAGGAAAAACAAAACAAAAACGAAAAAACAAAACAAAAAAAAAAAAAACACAGAAAAAGCGGCATGCATCATTACGTATTTACCCTTACCAAAACAGTGTAGACTGATGTTTTTAAATAGATTAATATGTTTTCATCCGACTTTCATTGAAATAAATCCGATTTTTCGTAGGAATACAATTTTGCAAACATTTTAAAAAAAATGGCGTAACTGTATCAAGGGGAAATAACTTTAATGCAACTAAATATAACATCATGATATATTATAGACGATTTGTGCGTAGTATGTATTTATTGTGATTTAAAGTCCATTTTAGAACAATATGGGACTGGAATTATAAGCATTCAATGGGAGTGCCAGCCAAAAACCAAAAAAAAAAGAAAATATACGAATCACATTTTACGAATGTATTTAATGGGCATCACATTGCTGTTAAGGGCCATTAAGTTTACTCTTTTTTGTGGGGGTGTGGGGGGGGGGGGGTTAACGCCGTTTTTCAACAGTATTGTAGTCATGTAACGGCGGGCAGTTAACCTAACCAGTGTTCCTGGATTCTATACCAGTACAAACCTGTTCTCCGCAAATAACTGCCAACTTCCCCACATGAATGATCAGAGGTGGAGGACTAATGATTTCAGACACAATGTCGTTTATCAAATAGTCACGGAGAACATACGCCCCGCCCGAGGATCGAACTCGCGACCCCGCGATCCGTAGACCAACGCTCTTACCTACTGAGCTAAGCGGGCGGGCTCATTAAGTTTACTCTTAATTGAAATCGTACAGAACCTGAACATTTAATGGGCATTAAATCAAATTTAAGGGTCATAAATAATCCTGTTAAATTCAAAATATACAGAATTTCACTATTTTTTCAAAGCCATTTTTTAGCTTCCAAACTAAAGTTTTAATGGCATGATTCATGGTCAAAAATGGGTGTTTTAATGGTATTTTAACATGTAACCCATTAATATTGTGAAACATGTTAAACAAAGTGATGCAAAAATTAATGGGGTTAATCAACGGTTTTTCCTATTTTAATGGGTATTTTACAGGGTTTTAAACCATGTTTAATGATATGTGCATCCAGTAGTGTTCGCTTCGTTTTATTTCTCACGGAAAAGATCGGACGGCTTTTTATATTGGAATAATTATAGAACATATATGCATTTAAAGTTAAAAGTTGATTGTTTTCTACAGGACGTAAAACTGAAACAAGTAAGCACTTTTACTTTTTCAGCAATGTTCCTCAAATGAACTTTGACATTGTTTACGAAGAAAAATCAGTTTTGTGTCATCTTGAAATGCGTTGTTCGGATGAAACTTATAGTTCCCGGAAAGGTTATAAAATGGTTTATTTGTTGGGGGGGGGGGGGGTTGTTTTATTTATAAATTCAACACAATGTGCAGTATTTTCAGTTTTTGAAAATGATTGAAATTGAACTTTATTTTAGAAAAAGTTCCGATCTTTCATTAATATTGTGCTAGCGGATGCTTACAGATTTTAAGTGAAACGGCTTTCTTGTTCAAGAGAGGTGTGTAAAGCGAAAAACTATCATTACACATTGCGTTTATTCTTTAAATGTGAAGGATCGGTAACAGATTAAGGAGATCGGACAGTGAAAAACTATACTAAATGGATATCTCTGACCTTGCATAAGGATACATACGTATATCAGTAAGGAAATCTGAGGTAAAAGAACAATCATATATTTCATTCCTTGAAATAAACATGGCAGCGAAAAAATTTAGAAAATCTGTGCACATGTTTTGCGCACTAGAATGTTTAACGACATTTTCTTGAAAAAGTAACGCTCGTGTGCACTATTTTGGTAATTCTTCGATTTGAAAATAAATATTTTATAGCAAATTAGGTTGCATACGGTACCAAAATTTTGCACCAAAATTGTTCACTCATTTTCTCCCAAAGCACTGTGGAGATAGGGTTCAGCGTAGCTTTCACGCTCGCAAGTTTACCTACAGATATATATTTTCAACTTTTATCATATATATTTTGTGTCCTTGCATTTCGAAAGCTGTGTCGAGGATTCTGATTTTTCGCATAAATTTCTAATTTCAATTTGCGGAAGTACCTTAACCACAATATTAATTTTAAAAATCTTATAGCTGGCTTACAGAAGGATAGCTGTTTTACTCGTTGTCCATCGTGATTAAAATAATGCCGGATGGGAGATCCAGGAATATTATACATAATCAACAGCTGATAAAGTAACTGTATGACCTAAACTGTGCCTATAAACCCCACCCAAAAGCACGTTGAATCTTCATTTGAAAATAGCCGTTCATTTTATAGTGTCGTACGGGTATTTATTACGAAAAAGCGATTTTCTGACAGTTAAGGCACTAAATTATGTATGTGTTAGTGTGCGTGTATGTGTGTGTACGTCATCGTGCTGTGAGTTTCGTTTTCGGGAGGCTGCATTTTTCGAACATGGCGTTCACTGTTTGATATCTATCCTTGTTTTTAAATCAAATTCCATTTTCTACCACAATACCAGCACTTTTTGAATACAGAAAGACAAAAAAAATAAAGATTTCTACGTATATGCGCTGTACTCAAAATGAAGAGCATCTACTTTAATATGTGAAGAAAATTATTCTACTATTTCGTTTCATATATATGTAGGTTTTTGTTTTTTGCAATTAGGTTCTATACCTGTTTGCATCAGTTTTGCGAAAAGTATAATTTTCTGAATTATTACATCTTTTACAAAAAACAATGAAATCTAAATGGTAGGTATATTGTCACAGCATTTCTACTTAAGATGTTCTCTTTTAGGAAAAGCAAGAATTTCAGTATAAAAATACATATATGCAAAGCATTTGTTACAACGTTAAACTGCCTGTGTGGTAATTTCGTAAACTTAATCAAACCGTGAAAAGTTAAGAAAAACTAGTTATTGTCCTTACCTTAGTGTAAAAATAAACATAAAGTATTTGTGTTCTACATAAAGGAATTCTATTTTTAGCACGTGAATTTGTAGCCCTGTTTGTATGTGTGTTGTTGTTGTTCTTGTTTGTTTGTTTTTTTGTTTTTGTTTTTTTTTCACTTTAAAAGACCATATGTTGGCCCTTGACTTAATCAGAATATAAAAGTTTGTGCTGCATGTATGTCAAAATGTACTTGATATAGTCATTAAACGTAAGAGGATTGTTTTATAGCATTTAAAGTTTTGCACTTGTCGAACGACACATGTCTGGTTTTAATTTGATTTCGCTTACATGTACAGGTAAGTTACAGAAAGAAATGTTTTGACAGGAGATAACCATTTTGGGAAAAAAGTTATTTTTCATTATCACCTAGTATAGAGTATACTATTTTCCCATAAAAGTATCATAAGGAGAAACAAAGCTCAGGATATATTATTTTAGGTCCTGAAGTCTGTGCGTGTGTGTTTGCACGTACTCCGCGAGCGAAAACCTGGATTAATTGACGTTAGTAGACAATAAGTAATTACAAAACACACGCACACACATTAGTAAACGCTACCTGTCGAAATTGTAAGAAATAAATCCGCCAACTTGGAACTTCTTTCATTTCTGTAGCCACTGCTGTCATATTTCTATTAACTCTTACTCTTATCCGAGGCTTTAGTTTAAAGCTATCTTTGATTGTTAAGCTATGAGATCTTTCATAATTATTATTCAAAACGGGGAACTTTCTTTTTCATATGTATACATGTAAGAAACTGGGTGTATGTGTACAGATGAAACTTTATGTTTCTCCAAAACAGGGAATGTATGTAAAGCCTCAGAGAGGTACAAGTGTATAACTAAAGTAAAGACAATCGAGGGATTTGATTTAATTTGATAGATTTTACGCCCGTTTTTAACAGTATTTCAGTTACATCAGGCGAACAGTTTACTCACCACAAAGCCAGAATTATGGTCCTTGAATGACAAAAATATGCATAAGTGGGATACAAATTTGTGTCACATGTATCTTAAATAGTGTTTGACTTAGAGTCATAAAATATGAGGGAATAGTTATATGGCATGTGAAGTTGCACACCTGGTGTTCTGTTTGGGATTTCACTCAGCCAGATTGGAGTTATTGTCCTTACCTTAGTTTAAAAATAAACATAAAATGTTTGTGTTCTACAAAAAGGAATATTATTTTTAGCAGGTGAATTTGTGGCCCTGAGTCAGTCTTGTTTGTGTGTGTGTGTGTGTGTGTGTGTGTGTGTGTGTGTGTGTGTGTGTGTTTGTTCTTGTTGTTGTTTTTATGTTGTTGTTTTTTTTTTACTTTAAAAGACCATATGCTGGCCCTCGACTTAGTCAAAACATAAAAGTTTGTGCTGCATGTATGTCAAAATGTACTTAATAAAGTCATAAAACATAAGAGGATTGTTTTATAGCATTCCAAGTTTTGCACCTGGTGTTCTTTTTGGGATTTTACTCGGCTAGGCCAAAATAAAATATGGTCTTTCACTGCGTGAAAAATACACACAAAATCCTTAAAAAGTGTGCACGTTAAACAGCCTAACATTGAGTCATAAAACCATGTTTAGTTTCAGGAATTGTGGCACATCTGTCGTAAGACACATGTCTAGTCTTAATTTGATTTCGTTTACATGTACAAGTAAGATACAGAAAAAAAGTGTTTTGAAAGGAGCTAACCATTCTAAAAAATGGTGTCATTATCACCTAGTATAGTGTATACCATTTTCCCATAAAAATATCACAAGGAGAAACAAAGCTCAAGATATATTATATTAGGTCCTGAAGTCTGTGCGTGTGCGTGTTTTAAAACTTTGCACTTACTCCGTGAGCAAAAATCTTAATTAATTGACGTTGGTAGACAAAAAGTAACTACCAAACACATGCACACACACATAAGTAAACGCTACCTATCGGAGATTTAAGAAATAAATCCGCAAACCGGGAACTTCTTTCATTTCTGTAGCAACTGCTGACATATTTCTGTTAATTCTTACTCTTATCCGAGGCTTTAGTTTAAAGCTATCTTTGATTGTTAAGCTATGAGATCTTTCATAATTATTCAAAACGGGGAACTTTCTTTTTCTTATGTATACATGTAAGAAACCGGGTGTATGTCGTACAGACGAAATGTAGAACTATATGTTTCTCCAAAATAGGGTATGTATGTAAAGTCTCAATAAGGTACAAATGTATAACTAAAGTAAAGTCAATCGAGAGATTTGATTTAATTTGATAGATTTTACGCCCGTTTTCAACAGTATTTCAGTTACATCAGGCGGACAGTTTACTCACCAATCATTCCTGAGAAAATGCAGAATTAGTCCTCCATCCTACGTAAGAAAGCTTTCTTACATAAAGAAACGCGGTCAGTAGCAGAGCTCGAACACATGCCATTTAGGGGTGACTGCTGTTTTCAAGAGCAGATAGCTCTTTCTTGCATATCTTTGTTTCTTAGATAATAGTCCTTTAATATCCAAAGTTTGAATAAATGTGCCGCGAAATGAGAAAACCAACACAGTTCCTTTGCGTTCAGCATGGATCCAGACCAGACTGCGCACCCGGTAATAGTAAGTTTCAAACAGAAAAAGCATTACAAAATGGTAAAAAATGATGTTCGCATGAACCTAGCGAGTACAGCTACACTACCTGCTTACGAGCTAAGGCACAGATGTCTTAAAATAAGTCTAGCTTTATTTTCTTAGAAAAAGTAATAAAATTATTTTTGACATGTACAACACATTTTATAGTCTAAACATTTAAATAACGTTGATTTCTACAAATGGCGATCACTGGACAAACACCGCGTGAAAATATCACGAAAATGACGTGTTATGATAATTGCACGAATCAGTTATGATCTAGGTTTAAGAACTTTTCCGTGTTTGTTTTTTTTAAAAAAAAACGAGACAAAAAGAACATCAACTTGCGTGTGCTGGCGATTAGGACTTGAGCAAAATTTATTCCAATTAGTATATGTACGTTGTACAACGTTGGTGGTGTTCATATGAATGCGTTTGTGAGCTTTTGCGTCCGTTGCGATTAGTGTTTTTTTTTCGTCGGATAATTTTGAGCATGTTGAAAATTTTGTGGCGATTTAAGGTTTCGTCTATCATTTGTTAAAGTTCGATTCAAATCGTTAACCAATCGGAAAGTCTTCGCATAGCGTTTTCAACTGGCGTTACAGGTTGCAAGTTGTCAGGTCGTGATCAGTTGATTTGCATATCAAGTGATCGGAGACGATCCCATGACGAATCTTTGCGATAGTTTGCGACTTGCATGAAACAATAGCGAATAATTACGTATTGTAACTAAATGAATAGGAGTTGTAACGATTTATAGACATTCAGAAAACGAACGGCATCAGCTTGCATACGAATTATAACGAAGGATAACTATAAATTTCTTCAGTTGTTTTAAGTACCTCAACAGTTTTGTGTAGACATATGTCTTGAATTTCATATATACAAGAGAGTCATTATGACCTTGGATCGCTCACCTGAGTAATATGAGCTACAGATATAAAACGTCAAACTGATGCTAAAATATAAAGAAAGTAGGTCAGTAGGTCACATTCATGGTCACTGGAAGTAAGTTTTAAGATCAGTGTGCCAAACTGTACATGTCACACAAATTTCAAGGCTGTATCTTAAAAACAAGAAAGTAGGTCGGGGTAGGACCTCTTTTCACCCAAGGGGAATAATACAATCTTGTAAGAACTGAACTAGGCAATGGTACATACCAAATATCAAAGGCCTTAGGCGTAGATCTTGTTTCCTATATAAGTCTATGTAAAACTTGGGACATCCTGGGTAGGGCCTCATTGCAACTAAGGGGCATAATTTATATAATCTTGGAACAGATGACCACAAGGCAATGCAACATACCAAATATCAAAAGCCTGGGCCTTCCAGTTTCATACAAGAAGATTTTTCCTATATATGTATTGTAAAACTATGGACCCCCAGGGAAGGGCCTCTTTTCATCCTTAGGTAATAATTTGAACAATATTTTTAGAGGACCTAAAGGCAATGCTACATACAAAACATCAGGCCTAGGTCTTGTGGTTTCAGACAAGAAGATTTTTAAAGATTTTTATATACAAATTTATTTGAACCATGTGACCCCGGCCTGGGCGAGGCAATATTTGAACCTAGGTGGGGGGGGGGGTGGTAAATTGAACAAACTTAGTAAAGGACAAATAGATAATGCTACATATCAAATATCAAAGCCCTACACCCTGCGGTTTTGGACAAGAAGATTTTCAAAGTTTTTCCTATATAAGTCTATATTAACCATGTGACCCCTGGGGCGGGGCCATATTTGACCCTAGGGAGATACTTTGAACATACTTTGTAGATGACTTTTTGATAATGCTACTTACCAAATATCAAAGCCCTAAACCTAATGGTTTTTGACAAGAAGATTTTCCCTATATAAGTCTATATAAACCATTAATTTGACACTGAGCGGGCCAAACTAAATCTGAACAATAGATGATGATGCTACATAACAAATATCAAAAACTTAAGCCCTGTGATTTTGGACAAGAAGATTTTCAAACTTTTTCCTTTATAAGTCTATGTAAGCCATATTTGACCCTAGGGGATTACTTGTACTAATTTGGTAGAGGACCATTGGATGATGCCACATACCAAATATCAAAGCCCTAGCTATTGTGGTTTTAGACAAGATGATTTTTAAAGATTTTCCTTTCGGTTGCCATAGCAACCAGAGTTATGCATGGATTTCAAATCTTTGACCTATTTTGATAGGGGGACACTCACTTAAGTGTAAATTTGTCAAGAGGTTTTGAAAAGGACGATTTTTGAAATTTACAATATATACATATATATATATATATATATTGGGAAAAAAGCCCCGTTCCCTGGCGGCCATGTTTTTTACCGAAATAGAATGGCTTAGGCAATTCTGGTAGAGAGTTACCTAGAGATCATTTCTACAAAATATTTTTGAAATCTGGCAAACAGTTTCTGACAAGAAGATTTTCAAAGTTGTTCCTTTCGATTTCCATGGCAACCAGAGTTCTATATGGAATTAAATTCTTCAGGCAATTTTAAAAGGGGACCGCGCAAGGATCGTTCCTATGAAGTTTGGTGTAAATCTGCCTAGTTGTTCTGAAGAAGATTTGTTGACACACATCGCACGACTGACGACGGACATCCAGCGGTCAAAAAAGCTCACCTTGTCACTACGTGACAGGTGAACTAAAAAAGAGGAGGCTAATTTCAAGATTATTAGTAACTCCTTCGTCAAAACGGAAGATATGCTACGCATGATGTCGCAGTATGCGGCTGCTATGGTCCACCAAGAAGTCTTCCAGCATCAACTTAACATTCACCAGTTTATCAGAGGCCGATTTAGGTGGGGAAGAGGAACCAGAGCCCGTCGCATCTGGATAAGACCATGGCTGCATCCCGAGAGACGGCGCAAATATGGCATCTATGATCAGCTCATGGTTGACCTCAGAAGAGAAGATCATAGAATCTTCAAGAAATTCCTCTGCATGTCAACTGAAATGTGAGAGAGTCCGTCATCGCCTCTGGGAACAATACACACACCGGGTGCAGGAAGCACTTGTGTCCAGGCCTCATAACCCTGTCATTGTGTCTTGGATTTAAAAGTAACCAAACTCTCTTCTAACACATTGTTTAGGAAATCAGTTTAACCAAAAGACTGTCATTGTGCTAAGACATAAATTAATTTAACCATAAACACTTTGCTACTATATCTTGGTCAGTTATTTAACCTAAACACCTTGCCATTGTATCCTGCTCATTAATTTGACCTAAGCACCTTGCTATGTCTCAAGACCTTACCACTGTATTGAATTAACTAAAAGTCACCTTGCCACTACGTCTTGAACATTAATTTGACCGAGTCACATTCCCATTGTATCTGGAACATTTATTTTATACCCAACGACTTGGCCACTGTACCTTACACATCAGTGTAAACTACAAGACCCTGCCATTAAACCTTGGACCATACCATTTTATTGCATCTTCAAAATACCACTATAACTGTTTATTGACATTAAGGTAACCTAAACACCTTGCCACTGTGATTTATTTTAACAAAAGCCATACCACAGTATCCAGGATATTATTTTATCCCTAAGACATTAATACTGTGCCTTGCTCTAGATCCTTCTCCTCTTTCCCTTGGCATACTTTTGGACTTACCAAACTTAAAAAAGGTTGAAAATTATACGGCTGTCAAACAGCAATACAACGGGGTGTCGAGTCACAGAAAGTAAGAGTGCAAATTGACCCTATCTGGTTTTCGCAAGTCTAGTAAAGCGTCTGATCGGCCGTATGCGGAAATACCCTTTTGGAAAGCTTAGGACGGCTTCGGAAGCATGCGCAGACATGTGCGCTCAAAATCGCTAACGGAAATAACAAAGATTGATTCCGCGACCCAACGCTTTCTAGTGAAAAACATTAACCAAACGTCACACTTCACACTTCGCAAATCATTCGTAACAAATAGTTCCCCAACGTTTATCTTTCGTTATATTTCAAACAATATAACAGGTCTTCAAACAGTTTCGGTTGGAATTCGTCAGAATTTACAAATTTACCCAAATCGCCAGGATGTGTCTTATTGATTCGCTTATGTGTGAGGAGGCTTTGAAACAGTACTTAAAACGTACTGGAGTCAGATCCTTGTATCATTTTCTGTGATGATTTTTAAATAATATCAATCAGTTATGTTTTATGTGGTCTCTAGATTTGACAAAAAAAAACTTAATAAATCAAAATATTTTAAAATTCTTGGGCTTTGCAATATTGATATCTCTTGAACATAATCAGATAGTTGCACTACTGGTAGACAGTTGATTAAATAAACATCTTAGAAAGTAACACTTTATAAAACAACGCAGTCGTTATTTCAAATGCAGCACAGATGAATCTACTTTAATTTTAGGGTAGCAGTGTCATGGACGAATGGAACCGAAAGTGTTAGAGCTGCAGTTTGCATACGATGTTTCTTTCAAATTTTTCTGTGGTTTGTGAAATGTAGTGCCTTTGTTTTTCTGCACGCTTAACATTATAAAACGCACACAAAAACATACATTGTATTTTATAATATAATTGTAGTGTTCAAATTTAAATTGTGTAATCTGTTAACATATTGCATTAATATTTGTAAACAGCTTGAGATCTTATACTAAAACATATTTTCGGAAAAGCAATGCCTATTTAAGGACCGCTTGAAGTTGAAAGTTTGTAATATGATTTTGTGGAATTGTAATGTAATAGATAGGTTTTGTATTTTATTTTTGGTATTTCTTTCATAAGTTTAAGATTTTAAAATTATACAGTAAAACTGTACATTTCATTAATTAAGTCCGACAAACTTTGTAAAATCTGAAGTAGCTTGAGGGAGTGTTATACATCCTCGAATTATATAAGTTTATTTAATAAGTTGACAGAGTTGAATAATGTGTCTGTACATTTTTCCTGTATTGTCCTATATAAACTAACTAAACTCCGTGATCGAAAAAGGAGCAGCCCAGGTGACGCGTTAGGGACGTGGCCCCGCTCTCAGGAGCTGAAAATCAATAAGCTTTGTTAAAAGCTAGATTGAAATATATTTAAAGATAAGAAATTGTATTAACAGAGTTGTTAACAGAACTGTTTTAAAAAAGCTAATTTAAAGGAGTTCATCACAATATTTTGTGCGCAACTCAATCACGCAGCAAGCGATAACGACTGTAATCATTTAAGAATCCGCCGCCGAAGGTGCATAATTGTCGGATATGCAGCGCACTTGCGCAAAAATATCGTATATGCTGATATAGGTCGTGCAAATTTTACCTTTAAAAGTGATGCTGTTTTATGGGAGGAGTAGTCATATGATGTTCATGTTCAAAAAATCATCTTGCTCGAATCGAATACATTGTGGACAGACAAGTTAAACTATTTCGTCGAGTAATAATTCAGCCGACTCTAAGTCACAAAAAAAATTCAGAAAATCTTAATGTAGATCTATCTCATTAAAGTACAAATGTGACTTGCTAAAAATGTCGTTATACTTTTTGTGCCAGGCTAATCCCGGACTTCACATAGTAAGGCCAGAGTTATACCCCTTGACAGTCAAAATGTCAATAAAGAGCCTAAAAACTTGTGTCGCATGTTCCTCAAAAAATTGTATGGCCTAGAGTCATGCAACCATACAAAAACTTAATTCAGCATGTTAAGCTGTGCACCTGCGCATTTTTTTGATGTTTTACTCAGGAAAAACTGATTTATGTCCCTTGATTTATTCAAATATATACGTATATGACATGACAGCCTGCCTGTGTAGCACGTATTTTAAAAAAGTATTTGACTTAGAGGCATGAAAACTTAAAGGAGTATTATTCAGCATGTGAGTAAGAAAATTAGTTATGAAACTGTTTATAACATTTTGCATCTTGTTATGTAAGAAAAAAAAAGTTCTTTTTTTTAGGTGGGTAGGGTAATGAAAAAATACTTTTGTGGGTGGAGTGAACATTGTTTTATTTTTCTTGAAAACAAGCACGGGTTGATATTTTTTTGGTTAAGCATTTTTTGTCTTAGTTCTTGCTAACATAATAAAAACTTTAGTAAAATTCTGTCCGCTAGATTTTTCATATCTTTAGGAAATACTTTGTGTTTTTCTCAGTTTCAGATACTTTCGACATCTGTCAAGAGTATATTTTCTGTGTTTATATATCTATATGTTGACATTTTGTGCATAGTTATAGTATATTCATTAATTATGATTCAAAAAAACAGTAACATCAAAATGAATTTTTAAGTAAATAGCTGTTTGCACTTGTTTTATTATAACATGTATGTATTGTTTCTTCAGACAAAAATACCAACAAACTTTGAATATTGAAAAAAGCACGGGTAGCTATCATTTTTATTTTTTACTTTAACATGTGATTCATCAATCTATAAATATGCAAAGTAATAGAAAAATCTGTCCGCAAGAAATAATTGTGAAAAACATCTTTAACATTGGACATATCTTTGAAATTCGACTGAACATTTATAAGTAACTATGCATTGCTCTTCCTATGAAATAAAAATGTTAGAACTGTAAAAATGGTGATTTTTTTAAAGAAAGCTTCAGGTACACAGGCCAGGCCACTACGTTACAAAAAAAAATGGCTTGAAGACCCTTTATAAGAAATGATTTTACGCATTTTTTTCAGTGAGCATTCCGGTGAAGGATAAGGCATGTTATTAAATAATTTTGCATTTTTTGTTACAATTAGAATAGAGTCACATGCAAAACGTGCATTTTCTCGCCCACGTTATTCAACATTTTGCTACGTAATGATCGTTTTGTTTTCGAGTTACTAATTGGTTTGACAAGCTGACAAAATGCAAACAATACATGTATATTACAAATACTCGCTAATGTGGCCACGCCGCTTTTTTCATGTTTACTCGTCTAATGGACCATTTTTCTTGAGGATGTACGAGAGGTTTTTTTAGGGTTTCTGTCATTTTGAAAAAAAGTTTCTTCAAATATTTCTATCTAACAAACATTTTGCCAAAATTATTGCGGAATGGTTAAAGTATTGCTATTAGTGTACCATTTTACCAAACAGATTCTACATGTTGCAAAAAAAAGATTGATAATTTCAAATTAAATATTTATTTAATTAGATCCGGTTGAGTCTGATATTTTTCTGAATGATTTTTTTTCTGATATGTACATATAAAATATAAAATAAGCTCAATGTGAAATAACAGTTTTCAACATATCATAAATGAATGAATGAGTTGGGTTTTACGGCGAACTGACACAAAAAGGTCATATATCGCCGAAAAGAAGTTAAATGGATTACGTTAATTGCAAAGCATATATAAAACTATTAAAGTAAAAGCGTATATACATATATAGTGAAAAACGCAAACATTAAAAAGTATGAAAGTGGTGAATAAAAATCAAATAAGGTTCAGATTTTATGATATATACCTATTTGTTTCAAATATTGTAAAATTTTGTCGGCTGAAATTTGCTCGTCGAACGATTCAACATTATATTATGAATTGCGCTGTAGATCAAATTTTATACAGTTGATTAAAATATGTTTAATAGTAAGCGGTGTTTGACATGGTACACATTCAGGTTGATCTTCATTGTTCAGCAGATACGAATGAGTCAACCGAGTATGACCTATTCGACAACGAGAAAGAACAACTTTCTCCCTGCGAACAGATCTATTTCCTTGGTGCCATTCACCTAAAGTAGGTTTAATTTCACGAAGTTTATTGAACGAAGCATTGTTCCATGAGGACTGCCATTTAGTTAAAATGTTTTTGTTGATATTTGACCTAAAATCAGTATATGGTAATTTTAATTTAGATTGATTTAATGAAATTTCTTTGCTGCAGTAGCAGCATCTTCATTTCCATAAATACCAACATGACTAGGAATCCAACAGAATATGATGGACTTTTTAAAAGATAGTTCATGAACCCTGAGAAGAATGTTTTGAAAGAGAGGATTTTCTGTATTACGGTTGTGTATTGATTGTAATACAGAAAGTGAGTCGGAAAAGATGATAAATTTTTCTTCATTATATTCTGAAATAAAATTAAGGGCCAAATCAATAGCTTTTGCTTCTGCTGAAAAAATTGTAGCGTTATTTGGCAAACGTAATTTTGATTGTTGCAGATGGCTAACGGCGACACATCCAACCTTTGAATAATCTTTTGAACCATCTGTATAAACTGGAAAATGATCTTTGTAAGTCGACTTGATTTCGTTATAGTTGGACTTGAATATTTCAGGGTTTGTTTCAGCCTTTTTCAATGCGGTTTTCATATCAAAAAGAACTGTTGGCGAATTAAGAGTCCATGGTGGTGTATTCAGAACTAAGTTTTCTTTTATATCATCAAACTCAAAATCAGTTTCCTTCAAAGAATTGCTGATGCGAAATCCAAAAGGTTTAATTTGTTTCGGTTTTCTGTCATACGAATCGTGGTACTTGGGATTAAATATGATTTTATGAGCAGTGTTGGATTTGTTGGCAGCAACCCTCCGAGCATATTGCAATGACAGTTTTTCACGTCTCGTGTAAAGGGAGGGTTCGTTTGCTTCAACATACAAGCTTTCAACAGGCGATGTTCTAAATGCGCCAAGAGCAATACGAAGACTTTGATTATGGATAGTATCCAACATTTGTAAATACGATTTTCTGGCTGAACCATAAACAACACAACCGTAATCTAGCTTGGATCTAATCAAAGCTCTATACAGTCTTAACAAAACCTTGCGATCTGCTCCCCAATCAGTATTTGAAATTACCTTTAAAAGATTCAACGATTTCAAACATTTGGCTTTCAGGTATTTTATGTGTGGTATAAAAGAAAGCTTTTTATCAAAAATAACACCAAGAAATTTTGCATCGTCAACAACGGGTATTTTTGTACCATTTAGAAAAAGCTCAGGGTCACAATGTTGTTTCCGTAATTGACAAAAGTGGACACTCTGAGTTTTTGATTGGGAAAATTTAAAACCATTTTCCATGGCCCAAGTTTGAACTTTATTCAAACACTGCTGTAATTGGCGTTCAATCGTACGCATATTTTTGAACGATAACATATTAGAAAATCATCAACATATAATGAACAATCTGTCCCTGGTGACAAACATTTCACAATAATATTTATTTTGATGCTAAAAAGTATGACAGGTAAAATAGAACCTTGTGGAACTCCTTGTTCTTGCTCAAAAGAGTCAGAAAGGGTAGAACCAACACGTACTTTAAAATTGCGATCTGATAAAAATTGCGATATAAATGTTGGAAGACTACCTTTTAAACCTAAGTCGTTAAGATCATTCATAATACCATATTTCCATTTAGTGTCATAGGCTTTTTCTAAATCGAAAAAGACAGACACTAGATGCTCTTTTTTAACAAATGCATGATGAATAAAAAACTTCCAGTCGAACAAGATGATCAGTTGTGCTGCGCTGCTTGCGAAAACCGCTTTGAAAGTTTGTAATTAGGCCTTGAGATTCAAGATACCAAACTAGTCTAGAATTGATCATACGTTCTAGAGTTTTACATAAACAATTAGTAAGGGCAATCGGTCTATAATTACTAGGGTTAGTGCTATCTTTCCCGGGTTTTGGTATTGGAATAACTATAGCTTCACTCCAGGAATCTGGAAAAATTCCAGTTTTCCATGTAATATTATAAATTTCAAGTAGGAGGTCTAATGATTCTTGTGGTAAATGTTTTAAAAGTTGATAATGAATTTGGTCTGGGCCAGGTGCAGTATCGTGACATTTGTCTAAAGAGTCGAGCAATTATGTGAGTGAAAAAGGTTTATTATAATCTTCATCATTATTTGAATCAAAATTTAAAGGTTTATTTTCTTTAGTTGATTTTATGTTTTGAAATCTAATATCATAATTGTTTGATGAAGAGTTTTTTTAAAACGTGTTACCAAGTGTATTGGCAATGTCCTCCTTGCTAGATGCAAGAGACTGGTCTGATTTTGTTAGATGGAAAACATTTGAAGTTTTTCCTTTTACACTTATTTTACGAATCATTTCCCAGACCTTTTTAACCGATGACCTAGAATTAAGTTTTGAAACGTATGAATGCCATGATCTTTTTTTTTTTTTTTGCTTGTTTTATTGTTCTGCGAGCTTTTGCTTTCAGAATCTTAACTGCTTGCTTGTAGATTTTCTTTTGTCGGCAGTATATTGAATTTTTTACTGGCCGCTCTACGTTTTCGAACAGCGGTCTTACAGTCATCATTATACCAAGGCTTATTTTTATGTTTACAATTTCTTGACTTGTCAGCAATATCGGACAGAAGAACCGAAAACCGATCAATAGGATCATAAAAAAATTGTAAAATTCTTCAAAGTCAAATCATTTTTACATAACGTTTGAAACTGCTTCCAATCAGCTTTATTAAATTTGAAATATGAAGGGTGGTCTGAAGGCAGATTAGAAGTATTTGAAATAATAATCGGAAAATGGTCACTGCCATGCAAGTCATCCAGTACTTTCCATTCAAAATCAAGAAATATGTTTGGTTGACAAATTGTCAAATCAAGCGAAGAAAGGTTACCTGTTGCAGGATGAAGATACGTTTTTGATTTATCATTTAGTAAACAGAGGGCATTTCTTTCAATAAAAGTTTCAATAATTTGACCTCTAGTGTTGCTGTCAGAACAGCCCCAAAATTCATGATGACCATTAAAATCTCCCATAAGCAAAAATGGTTGTGGTAATTGTTTTATAAGATCATCAAGATCTTCAAGATTTAGTTTAACTTTGGGAGGTATATAAATCGAACAGACAGTAATTGGTCGATGCAATGTAACATTAATTGCAACTGACTGAATACTTGTATTTAGAACAATTTGCCTGTGCGGACATGCATTATTAATAATAATAGATGTACCACCAGAAGCTCTATCAGTGTTAGTATTTATGAAGTTATACACTGAATAATTTTTGAAAGCTATTTTGTCCGTTTCCTTTAAAAACGTTTCGCTAAGGCACATAAGTGAAGGACTATATTTTGATAAGAGAAGGAGAATTTCATTATAATTTGCTTTAAGTACACGGCAATTCCACTGGATAACTTTACTTACCATTTACAATGGTAAACAAAAATTGAACGACTGGAAATTTAAAGTATTAGTGTTGCATTGACTCAGGAGGTGGGAACCTTTTGATCTTCCCCTCCTTTGTGCTAGTTACACTGGACGGAGCAGATAATGGCGGATCGTCATCATCCTCCCCCGTCAACCGGTTCATATCAAGAGGGAACCGGTTATGGGTTTGTATGGGATCATTTGATCCCTTTCCAAACCCATCAGTTTTCAAGTCAATTTTTTGTCTGGGTGTTTGACTCACCCCACGTTGATTAAAATTTGATGTAACATTTTGCTTTGACGATTGCGAATTTGCGTAGTTGGGAACATTTTGTACAGCTGGTGGCAGCCTTGGTTTAGCAGCTGCATTTTGAACTACTGGTGTCTGAACAGGTTTTGCTGCAACTTTTGGCTTTTCGTTTTGAGCATTTGGAACGGCACGGAATCAGTTTGCGTAGACGCATCAATACATTGAGTTGATTTGTTTGAGTTAGATTTTGTTATGGAAGAATATGTAGATGTCAGTGATGGAGATTCGAATTTAGCATTGGAAATTTGTCTAGCTTCATGAAATTCAATGCCCTGTGTGAATTTGACATGGAGAACTTCCTTTTCGATCTTCCATGTCTTGCAGTCACGAGACTTGGCTGAATGGGGCTCACCGCAATTCACACAACGCAATGGATATCTGCAGGTGTCATGTTCATGAGAATGACCATTTTGGCAGCACTTTGGGCAAATGTGATAGCTTTACAGTTGTTTTCATTGTGGCCAAACCTGAAACAATTATAACATTGAAGAGGATTTGGAATGTAAGTGGAAACTTTTGTACGAAGATAGCCAATGTGAAGGAAGAAATGGAACGCCAAATGTTAGAATGATAGTGTTCCTTTGGGTTTCTTTGCCTAGTTTCTTTATTTTGATGCGTCTAAAAGCAGTGACAGTTCTCGCACAATTTCCGTCTCCGATACTCCTGCAAGATCAGGACAACGAATGATCCCCCTTGAGGAGTTCAGAGAACGGTGTGGGATACACTTACATGGGTGGTTAAAAATGATGTCATGCCTTGTAAATTATGTGCATGCGCTGCTTTGTCAACCTCGACGAGCAGGTCCCCTGTACGTAGTTTCTTAACTGATTTTGGAGCACCAGCGACACTCTCGAGTGTTTTCTCAATCACAAAAGGAGAGATACTTGACATTTTAAATGTTTCGTCGATGAAATGAATCAGAAGAAATCTTGGGTAAATAGTCTTTGAGCCAAATGGTCGGTGAGAAGAATTCTCACCTTCCTTGCCGTCAGAGTCTGTTTCCGAATGCGGTCGTTTATTTTTATTTGTATTTTCCATGTTTAAATGTTTCAGATTCATCACTCGCAGCCCCCACCCGCCGCGGAGTCCAACAAGGGAACATGTAAACAAAGCGGATATCCAGCTTATACATGTTAGGGATACTGTAGTGATATACTCGGCCAGATATTTTGCAATCTTTTTATATCACCAGCTGTATTGCAGAAAACAATAAAGGGATTGAAGGGATTGCTACTCTACCCAACCAATTGACCCTAAGCCACCACCTTCTAGGAAATAAGATGGAAATACATATTACAGTGAAGTGTTCAATAACTGTGTGAACGTACAATGAAATTTGCTGAGCGCAGTAAGATATGACAATAGAGAGAGACATCAGATTTTGTATAATATAAATTTGCAAAAGCTCAGAAAATTGTAAAATCCAGAAATGAAAACACATAGATGTAATTTAAAGTGAGGAACAAGAAGATGCAAACGTAATTAAAGAGATTTCCTAGGGCTTGGCATGGCTAGCCGATTGCTCGTATCGGGCCAATACGACCTCCCAAAACGTCTACACCGAATCAGAGGCCAAAGATGTGTATTGGCATCCACATCCCGGCAAGAAAATGTACACATGTAAACAAGTACACATCATCTCCCCGAGATGCTGTGGGGCACCTCAACATCCAGGACCCTCTTTTCCGGCTTACAGGCCGCCACCCACGGCAAACAGGTGGCTCCATTTTCGGAGGAATCGTACCCCTCTGCATGGAGATACAGCCGGCATTTTCTATTCCCCCCCCCCCCCCCGCAAGGGGCTTCATTTTATCGTCGTTTTATTGTAATAAGGGACGTTACACAATAAAACGACGTCGTTATCAAGCGACGTTACTGACGTCAACAGTACAGTATTACTCCTGAAGATCCCGTAAACGGGTGAAACCGGTTGAGTTACATTATTTTATACAATTTACTGGGATTAGCATAATTAAATATGTAAAAAAATTCAAGGCACCTTGATTCATCTTTTTTCCGCTATTGAATATCCGTATTGCCAATCAATACATTTTGGAGATATATATATTACATTACATGAGTAACATTATATTTTGCCTACCGGTTTCGTTTATACTCATCAGGGCAAATAATACAATATGGCGTCAATAAATGTGTAATTGCTAAGCAACGTCATTTTTGCGTACACATGTGCACACAACGTTAATATTGTAACGTCATAAATTTTGGTTAAGTTTCGGTTTAAAAATATCAATGAAATAGCGTTCTTTAGATAACCTAGCTGAAACATCATTACTATGAAATTTGTAAAAAGAAAATATTGAAAATTTAGGGACGGTTTTTGAGCATTATATCTAAATGAGTACTTAAAGGCAATTGTCTTGTTGATGGGTCTCTTATTTGTTAGTCATGTACTGTCCTTCTATTTCTGAGTTTTTCTCCTGTTTGACCAATATAAAATTCATTACATCCATTACAAACCAGTACATATAATACATTTTGAACAGTACAGTCCATACTTTCTTTAACATGAAATATTTTATTACCTAAACTGAAAAAAGATCCTTCTTTTCATAGTATCATCATTTTTTAAAATATCCTAGTTACTTTTTAATAGAGACACCTAAAATCATACCTGACAGATATGTTTTACAACGACGTCGCGTCATTTTTATCCGTTAGTAAATTAGACGTCATTTATTTAACAATGACGTCCCTTGTTTCTATTGACGACGTCAAAGGACGCCATATTGTTTGTAACCCTCATGATGATAATTTTTGAAACCGGTTGAGTAATAAATCAAATATACAAGCTCAAAAATATTTGGCTATTTCCTTAAGGATAACATGGTGTAGTAGCCATATTTCATATCTTGTAACTGGATGGTAACATTTAAATGAAATTTGGTCAGTTTAAAGACATTCAAAATTAAAAACTTTTCACTGAGAGATATTTCAAATTTTATCATTTTTGGGGAAGAAAATCGGCATTGAAGTTAACATTGATGCCTATGGGAAATATATAAATTCTTTGATTATGAGAATCTGAACTTGAGTTTCGAGAAAAGATTGTGGTTGAAAGCTGCATTATATGATTCTGATACAAATATCAAAAAGAAATCTAAAATTCCCTGTAGGGAAAAGGAGAATTTTTTTTCTAGTTTTCAGGGGAGATAACTCATGAAAAACTAAAATTATTAGGGGAGGTAATCCAAAGGAAAGTTTTGAGAACTTCTGTCACTATATAACTTGTCAATATGCACCTTATTTCTATCGTTTGACATTTTTAAAGCTTACATTATCAAGTTGTATGTACGCTTTTGGTGAATTTGAGGTCTATTACACCATGTTATCCTTAAAACTCTTTTTGAATATTTCCACCCGTATCGTGGTCTTTTTCATGGATATATATATATGTCAGTTAATCTTCATAAAATCAACGTTACATTAGCATTTCAGAAAAAAAATAAACACAGTTTACTTTTACTTACCATAAACTGGAATATTTCTCTGGTACCAGTCAAAACATGTTTGATTTCATCTTCCGAACAGCCTCTATATTAAATTAAAGAGTGCACACTTATGTTAATCTGAATTAATTCAACATAAGTCATAACTGAACAGGAAAATGGTTCATTTTAGCAAGCTTTCAATGT
This sequence comes from Mercenaria mercenaria, assembly GCF_021730395.1. Taxonomy (NCBI): domain Eukaryota; kingdom Metazoa; phylum Mollusca; class Bivalvia; order Venerida; family Veneridae; genus Mercenaria; species Mercenaria mercenaria. Next base: position 10,265 of record NW_026462660.1, on the reverse strand, counting down.
TATTAATACTACATATGAAAAGAGATGTCCGTAAGACAGTCCATGACTATTCAAATTGTTGTCCTAGAAGCAGAAATATTAACCTAAATGTTAAAATTTCTATAGAGTTTTAGTCCAGTATTTGCATTATTTTTTTAAACAGTTACTTGCACAAGATTTGATAAGTACAAAGGTGGACATAGTTTTGCAAAATACGTGCTAACGTTATGGGTCCTGATGCTATCATCTAGTGATATAAGCCCGAAGAAATGTGTGAAGTTTCCATGCAATATTTGCATTAGTTTTTGAGAAAGTAATTTGTGTGGAAGTCAAAAAGAGTCCATAATTTAGCCAAAATAAAGACACAGTAATAGGACTTGTTTTATAACCCCAAAGCTATGTGTAAAGTTTCAATTAAATATTTGCACTAGTTGTTGAGACAGTAACTTGCATGCAAAATTTTAACACAGATTTCACAAAGCATTAAGGGGGCATACTTTGGCCAAAATACAAGAACTTATGATGTTAGCTATTGACCTAGAAAAATAAAAATAAATTCAAAGCTATATGCCTTTAACCAATACACTGTAGCTATATATACTTTCATGCAAAACTTTAACCAAAAGGTGATATTGTTTGTTAAAATACATGTTAAAGCTAATGTTAATGCTATAGTTTTGAAATTCCAAAGACACATGAGAAGTTTCAGTGATCTATCTGCATTAGTTTTTGAGATTCAAAGCTACAAGGGTCCTGCAAAACATTCTGTCATTGGGTTTATCAAAACGGATTTATTACAAACCTTCAAAGTAATACCCCTTTACCGAAACACATTTTGTAGCTTCTACATTTGTATTACCAAATCGCGAAAAGCAGATAAATAGTTTTCTTTTGGTATCTGTTTGAAGCATGATGAATTGCACTGCCAAGATAACTTCTGGACTTGTAATCATTAAACAGTGGAGAGGTAAAAAAGATATAAAAATAAAGTATGACAAGGAACCAAACGAGTGGACATGCGTCAAAGTCGGGCTTGAACGTAAAGCTTTGGTTGCAGAGTCCAGGCCCGTAACTGTAGAAGAAATTGGGGTGCCAGAAAACTTCTTCCCATCACAACCTACCTATACGCCAATTCTAAAGTAAACACATTATATTTTGTATTGTTTTAGATCATCCTCATACTAGATACAAAATGTTTGAACAACAGATTTGATCTTTGAGCTTAATTTGTGACCTTAACCTATTATCAACTACTGGTCCGGTTCATGTACTTTGCCAACAGTTACACCAGTTAATACAAAATACAATAATGATGCATCAGCAAGGGAAATAGAATAAGAAATAAAATCATTATAATTGCATCCCCTGATAATTATCTTTTCGTCAAATATATAGTAGGGAATTCCACTTTGTAAAGTTTTATAAAAAAAAGTTTTGAATGATTTCGCAAGTAGCCTGGAAAGTTTCGCATATTTTTGTGCGGCCAAGGTACTTGATTTATATATGAGGCGTAGATGAATTTCACATGCTTTAATATTCAAGTAGATATTTATCATGATAATAGAACAATGGAGAGGTAAAAACTATTTAAAAATGTATAACAAGGAACCAAAACGAGTGGGCATGCGTCAAAGTGGGGCCTGAACGTAAAGTTTTGGTTGCGGAGTACAGTCCCGTAACTGTAGAAGAAACTGGGGTACCGCCGGAAGGCTGTTGTGGAGAAGGTGGACGCTCACCAAGCCCAGGTGGTGACCATCCTGCAAGGATGTAAGGACTTATACAACAGTTATCCATTACAACTGCCAGCAGGTACAATAGTTAATACAAAAATACAACAATAATGATTCAATAAGGGAGAAAATAAGAACGAATCGAATTCCTTATATTTGCATCTGAATTCCATTTTGTAAACTAGTTGTTTATCATTATTAAACGAAGGAGAGGTAAAAGAATAAACAATTTTATGTAAAGGAACCGAACGATTTGGCGTGCTTCAAAGTCGGACCTGAACGGAAAGTTGCAAGTTTGTAACTGTAGAAGAAAATGGGGTGCCACCGAGTGGCCGTTGTAGAGAGGGTGGACGTCTATAACGCCCAATTGGTGGTCATCTTGGTAAGAGTCTAGTTCCCGAGCAAGGATTGATTTGTCTGTTTGGCCAGGAACGATTAAAAAATACGTTTCTACTTCCAGCATTAGATTTGAAAAGGCACTGAAACAGAATGTGTTAAAATATAAAATAATTAAACATACTGAAATTCTATCAAGGCTTATTAAAATAGAAACAGAAGATAGTCAACAATAGTAACAATAGTCTAAGCTGGCAAAAATAAAAAAGCCAAAAGCAAATGAATAAAGCAAACCAATACCAAGAGGGTAGACGAAGAGTGTACATGTGATAAGAAAGATAATATGCTATAATATAAGAGGCATGATTAAACGCATTGAAATTCTAGCAAGGCACATTTAAAATAGAAGCAGAAGATAAACAAGCAGTTGTAACTATGGTCTAAGAAGGAAGAAATAAAAAAGCAACAGGAAATAAAAAAGCAAGCCAAAGGTAACGTTTTTGCTGTATATATACATGTACTGCACAGTGTCTTCAATTTTACCTCATAAGTAATATGGAAAGTTCCTTATATAGCAACAATCTATGGAATGTTTTACTGTCTAACAGGCTTAAGGTACTTAATCTTAATAGGCTTTACATATGATGAGAAACATAATGTGATAAAATATAAAAGGCATGATTAAACGCATTAAAATTCTAGCAAGCTCATTAAAATAGAAGCGGAAGATAAACAGAAGCAGTTGTAACTATGGTCTAAGCAGGAAGAAATAAAAAAGCAAAAGGAAATAAATAAAAAGCCAAAGGTAACATAAAGCAATCCCAACTAGGGTACTGAACTCAAGACGGTAAACAAACAATAAACACTGGTATATAGTAACACAGCATTAAGCTTTAGACATTACCAGCAGCCACGGACATCTTTTAGACTCTGTAGATATATAAATTATGTGATGCAAACTGGACATGAGCAGTTTTCACCATTCCAACTGGATAAAAACGTTTTAAGTTAACTAAAAGAATATGCTTGCCGAAGTACATTCGGAAGAGAGTTCCATAGCTTAGCAGCTGTAATTCTAAAGTTTGCTTATCATACCTCTCAACTATTTCATCCCTGTCACATGCAGAATCATAATATTCGCTATATGGTAATCTGAAATTATAAGAAGAGTCAATAAGAACTTTCATCTTCAAGGGTTTTTACCAAATTTCCTTCTGAACTGCTGGCATAACATAGTTTGTTATTGACAGTAATTAAAGTTTGACATGAAAAACGAGTGAAACATGCTTAAACGTCCAAATCTGTTGTGACATTTTGCGAGTCCTTTCATAAAATCTAATTGCCTAAGTGCCATTCTAGAGATACATGTATTTGAAATTTGGCTATTGAATCTGAGCTGGAAATCAAAGGTATCTCCTAGGAGTTTCACTTCGCTCTTGCACTTTACCTTATTATCTTGAGTTTAAATGCAAGGTTCATACTACCTGTTTTCATTCCTAAGGTAATTGCTTTAAACTTTTCGGGATTAGCCTCCGTGTTGTTTATAGAGAACCAGTCAATGAGAACTTAACTTTTATCCTCAAGGGTACTAAACAAATCCCCTTCAGAAATGCTGGCATAAGATAGTGTGTTATTGTTGGCGTTATTATAGAGGGTTCTTTTTTCAATACATGCAAACATATCATTTATGAATATAATTATTAAAAGGTGCCCAAAATTGAGCCTCAGGGTACACATTTGACTAGTCTCCTAAAGCTACTGAATACATTTTCTATTTAAACATACTGTTGTCTGTTTTACAAATAACTTTTATAAATTTCTTAAGTTTATTGTGTTTCAGTTTGAACTGAAGAAGGTCACGTGATAAACAGTAAGAAAAAAACATTGAGAGGTCCATAAGTATGACTGCTACATACATGTTTTATCTAAAAACAATTTCCAGTCTTCGGTAATTTAAGACTAAATGTGTTACAGCCATAATCAGGCCTTAAATTACTTAGAAATGGGTTAAAATATCATTAAAATGATTTAGTAGCTTCTCATAGATGGCCCTCTCATAGATTTTTTACATAACCAGCAATAATTTGACTTGACTTGCTATTGACCGTTACACGTTTTAAAGTAAGTGGGTTCGATGCATACAGACATTTAAACAAAATGGGCGCGATAAAAATAGTAGTCGCATAATGGCTGATTTAGAAATAGTCCTCAGACTTTTGGCTCTGTACATAGAACAATTTTCCTTATTTTCCTTATTTTATTTTATTTTAGTTTTTTTTTTTGCTTAAACCACATAACAGATTTCTGTTTGATATATAGGTAGCAGTTTTATAATGAAATCATAACCTGACAGAATTTATCATGGAAACTTAGACCAGACACCACTTCTACAATATGGGATCTCATTTTCGCTTTTTTGCAGTTTGTGTATTTGACTCAAAATCTTTTTCTTCCACCAAAGAAGATCCACTCTTTTCTTTTAAATTGTATTCAATACTGACATTTTTCTTCTAGAAAATGTAAGTTACAGACATTTAAAATAAGTTCTGATGTTTGTGTGTGTGTGTGTATGTGTGTGTGTGTGTGTGCGTGTGTGCGCGCACGCGCGCGCGTGCGTGCGTGCGTGCGTGTGTGTGTGTGTGTGTGTGTGCTGCGGCTATTGGTAATGTGTCAATTTTATATACAATGAAAAAGAATAGCTGTTTAGTGTCATGAAATATTTTTTGAATTAAAGGACAATCTGATTTAGTGGTGTTCAGCCTACAGAGAAGAGCCGGATTTAGTGATGTTCAGACTGTTACGAAACTAGGTTATATAGCAGTAATTCGTCAAAAATGTCCTTCCATGATGTAGTTGAAAGAAGTCCCTATTAAATGGATCCTAACTTTTCCAGTTCTCGTATATTTAAGCGTAAGCCGGGAGCCAAATGGACATTATTTTACTCGTGGAATGAATTTAATATAAAAAGACACTTTTCATGCTTATATTCACATGTTTTCAGGTTGTTTAATTGAAAGCGAAAGTAGGATGTTTATTTTGCGGATCGCTTTTTGAAATGTGGCAATATAAGGGTACCTTGCATGTGACATCATACTATTCAACACCTCTTTGTTGTTTTTGTTTTCTGGAAACAAATGTATAGATATCTTGTAGAAAATAGGTCTTTGACGGATTGAAAATTTTACAACTGTATCAAAATTGATCTGAAGTAGCTGAATTTTATATGAAACCAAGAAGAATTTCTTTTTTTGAAAAAGAAACTATCCGTTACAATACGTTATTTCTCTTTATAGTACGCTTTATGACGTTTATTAGAATTAGATTAGGCAGCAGGGTACACTTCGAATTTTGGCCTCGTCAATATTTGTAATAATAAGAACTTCGTTATTTTGGATGTCTGTAAATAAAGTGAGAGATAATGATTGTTAATTCTTTAGAAAATTTAAACAGCTGATACATGTAAAATTCTGATGTCAGTTGTAAAACTAATTGCTGCTAGCTTTAAATGAATCGATGAGTCTTCTTGGCGCGGCAAATTAAAATCAAAGAAGAGTTCCATGCTTCTTGATTGGTACTCGGGAACATTTTTGCTATTTTGTGAAAATAAAGTTGGCTCGGCCCTAATTCCATTAATATCCTGTTCTTTAGTAGGGACTATTAAATTAAGAAATACGAAAAAACTGGACACTGTTTCTGGAACGGGATTATTGCAGGCTGTTCAAAAGTGCAAACTTGATGATTTTGGCATGTTATTTTTAATGGATGGTGTTAAACGTTCGTTTTGATAACTTTCTGTATTCTTGTATGAGAGTCCTGATCCAGTCATTAATTAAATGAACAAAACATGCACACAATTTATAAAATAGCCACCCTGATTCTGCTCATTAGGAAAATGCAAAATTACGACTCGCTACATGTAAACATAGCCGTGCCCAACATTTTCGAATTCAAGTGTACCCTGCTAACTTAGATAAACAAATTTTAAATACAAAACAGAACAAGTAGATCTACTATCTTCTGGAAAAGTTTACAGACAGTAAAGTAGTTGTAAGGAAACTGAAAATGCACTGTACATAAACATGTCAGTTTCATACTTTTGAAACAGAGGTGACTGGGGTATATGATGTTATAACTTGTTTCTGCAATGAAGTATGCGTAGTTCTGACAAACGAAATTTGACGCTACTTTCATTTTCATGGTTGCCTGGCATTATCCCCAAGGGACTTTATGAATTTCAATCACTACATGTATATTTTGTCCCTCCTTTTCATGACCTGATGTTCAGTCTATAATTTGAACAAATAAATGCATTTCAAGTTTCAAATGTTGTGAAACTACAAACTATCTATCTAAACTTGTAATTTTGTATTATTGTGATATATTGTAGTGTATGTAGTATTGACATACATGATTGTAAGCATACACGAAACTAGAATGTGTCTGTAGGACACAGGGTGTGCCCCCACTGGTACACTTGTCACAATAGTTCGTGCAATAATTCTAATGTTTGAAGTCTAAAGGGGTATACCTTCAACACACATTTTAAATAAGGGATTAATTATTCTAGGTCACCTACTTTTTTGAGCTGTGAGCATTACAAACGAATAATCGACCATTTTGGCTATTTCAAGGGCCGTAACTCTGTAATAAGCGCTAAAATCTTTAGAAGATTGTCAGGTGCGCAGGTTTGTATCATGATAACGACTCAAACTCATTAATCTATATCAAAGAATTTTTAAACTAGTACCGTCACAAGGTAAAAAGTGCATTTGTTACGATTTTCGGGGCCATAACTATAAAAAAGGGAGCGGTGCCAGAGAAAAAGTAGAAGTTTGCAAGTTCATATCATGATGAAGACTCATGCAAGGTTCACCAATTTATTGAAACACATTTTTAGCTAGGCGCGTCACAATGTGAAACTATGCATTTTTTGTCTATTTCAGGGACCATAACTCTAAAAACAGGCGCGGAGCCAGACGAAAAATAAGAGGTGCGCAAGATCATACCATATTAAAGACGATTTATATGAATTTAAGCTAACCGCGTCAGAAGATTAAAATGTGCATTTTTGACTATTTCAGGAGCCATAACTGTAAAAACAGAGACAAAAAATTGGAGATGCACAAGTTCATATCGAAATAAGACTCATGCACGGTTTCATCAATTTATACCAAATACCTTAGAGCTAGGTGCGTCACAACATTTTTCGGCGGGCGGACGCATAGACGGTTGCATGGATGAAACCAAATCTCTATGCCCCCTCCACTCAGCGGCGGTGGCACAAAAGTTTAATATATCCTTGCTGTATATATACTGCACAGTTTCTTCAATTTCACCTTATAAGGAATATGGAATGTTCCTTATATAACAACAACCTATGAAATGTTTCACTGGCTAAAAGGTTTGAGGTACTTGAAGGTTAATCTTCATAGGCTGTACATATGATGAGAAACATAATGTTTCACATATAGGGGGCATGATTAAACGCACTGAAATTCTAGCAAGGCACATTAAGCAGAAGATAGTCAAGCGGTTGTAACTATGGTCTAAGCAGGCAGAAATAAAACTAGGTTTCCTCAAGGCAATCATTCCGACAAAAAATCATGAAAATCAATTGAAAAATACAGCCTCTATCGCATACACAAGGTTTTTCTTTGATTTGACCTAGTGACTAGTGTTTGACCTTGGATGTTCCATTTTCGAACTTGGTCTAGATTTTAGCAAGGTAATCATTCTGACCAATACTTTTGAAGAACAGCTGCAAAATATAGTTTCTATCGCAAACATAAAGTTTTACTATGATTTGACTACCTCAAAGTAAAACTTTATGTTTGCGATAGAGACTATATTTTGCAGTTGATCTACAAAAGTATTGGTCAGAATGAGTACCTTGCTAAAATCTAGGCCACGACGTAGTGACCTAATTTTTGATCCCAGATGACCAATTTTCAAACTTGGCCTAGATTTTATCAAGGTAATCAACTTTCATGAAGATCAGCTGAAAAATACAGCCTCTGTCACATACACAAGAGAAATGTTGACAGACGACGGACGCCGGACATCGAACGATCACAATAACTCACCTTAAGCATTGTTCATGTGAGCTTAAAAGCAAAAGCAAATGAAAAAAAAAAAAAGGTAACATAAAGCAATTCCAACTAGGATACTGAACTTAAGACGGTAAACAAACAACACAGCATAAAGCTTTAGACAATACCTGCAACCACGGACCTCTTTTAGACTCTGCAGATATATAAATTATGTGATGCAATCTAGACATGAGAAGTTTTACCATTTCAGCTGGATAAAAACGTTTTAAACTGACTAAAAGAAGATGCTTGCCAAATTTCTTTCGGCAAAGAGTTCCATAGCTCAGCAGCTGTATGTCTACATGTTTGCTTATCATACCTGTTATGCCTTCTTTCCGTATCTTTCAATTCATGGTCCCAGTATCTAGAATTATAAGAAAAGTCAATGAGAACTTTTATTTTCAAGGGTTTTTCACCAAACTTCCTTCTTAACTGCTGGCATAACAAAGTGTTTTATTGACAGTATTAAAGTTTGACATGAAACAAAAATTATACATATTTAAACGTCCTAATCTGTTGAGATATTTTCCGAATCGTTTCATAAAGTCTAACAGCCTGGATGCCTTGAAGCTGAGCTGGATGTCAAAGGTACCTGCTAGAAGTTCCACTTTTGTCATTATCTCTAGCTTAAGGCAATATTCAAACAGCTTCCTAAGGCGTTTGCTTGAAACTTCCGGAGATTAGCCTTCGTGTGGTTTTTAGAGGACCAGTCAATAAGAACTAAACTTTTATTTTAAGGGTGCTTACCAAATCTTTTTTTCAGAACTGGTGGCATAAGATAGTGTGTTAGTGTTAGCGTTATTATAAACGGTTCCCTTTTCAATAAATGCAAACATTTCATTTATGAATATATTAAAGAAAACGGCGCCCTAAATTGAGCCTTGGGGTACAAACTTGACTAGTTCCCCAAAGACATTTTGAGTTAGTCATGTCAAAAGGTAAAAATGTACATTATAGCTACAAAATAGGGAGCGGAGGCAAAGAAAAGTAGGAGATGCGCAAGTTCATATCATGATAAACCCATGCAAGGTTTCATCAATTTATTTGAAACACTTCTTGGGCTAGACGTGTCACAAAGTGGAACTGTGCATTTTTGTCTTTTCAGGGGCCATAACACTAAGAACAGGGGTGAAGCCAGACGACAAATGTGAGGTGCTTAAGTCTATACCATAATTAAGACTCATGCAAGGATTCGTCGATTTATATGAACTACTTTAAGAGCTCTCCGCGTCACACAAATAAAATGTGCATTTTTGACTATTTCAGGGGCCGTAACTGCGGAAACAGTGGGCGGAGGCAGACGAAAAATAGGAGGTGCACAAGTTCATATCAAGATAAAAACTCATGCACTGTTTCATTAATTTATATCAAATAGCTTTTGAGCTACGAGTGCCACAACATTTTTTCGGACGGGCGGACGCATGGACGGTTGCATGGATAAAAACAAAGCTATGTGCCCCCTTCACTCAGTGATGGGGACAGAAAATTAAATGAGCACGAAATTCTCGCTGTATATATACCGCACAGTGTTCTCAATTTTACCTTATTAAGAATATGAATTGCTCCCTCTGGTTAACATGTTTGAGGTACTTGAAGGTTAGTATTATAATAGCATAACATTCATTCCTTATATTTATACTCTGGTTTTTGCCCCTTTACACGTTGTTTCAATATTTAACGCCGATCACTTATAGTCCCCAAGAACAATTCCATACATGTCTTCGTTTGACAAATACTCTGTAGAGATTATAGGTGATTAGTATCTAATATAGTATTACGGTTGTGGAACTAAACCCAGAGAATATATAGGCTGTAGAATTTTTTATGTGTCTTATTGCACTAATGCCATGCTACTGAAGGGGAAGTTTTTACCAAGAAGTATTCTTCGGGGCCTATAATGCTTTAGCGAATTGGGCTTGGCAATTTAGGGTAAGTGTCTTAAAAGCGTATACGGAATGAAACTTATTATAACTGGAAAAGTTATAGTCCCCTGTGACTAATTCATACATACGTTTCCCGAAGACTTATAGTCCCAGGGGACTATAAATTATCGGTAAAAATGCATAGAGGTCTTGTTGGACTAATACCAGAGTATATAGAGGGATATTCCTATTCATTATGTTATACGATT
>NW_026462659.1:0-73391 GCF_021730395.1 Mercenaria mercenaria | reverse complement strand
CGAGCCATGCCGTCTTTCTTAGGGGTTGGAAAATATACCCCAATTGTGGTGGTGATTGGAGAAATCTATAGCACGGGGGTCGGTTGTACGACAGGTTTGTAAAATGACAAATATAGATAATGGTTGGCTTAACCAAACAATATCTGATTGGGCCAGACAGAGTGCTTCTCCCAGGTGTAAAAACTTCCGAAAATATAAAGTGCTTGATAACATTGGTATAGATGTTACTAATACACAAGTTCTAAGTGCAAAGAATGTTGCTGGCACTGAAGAAGTAAACTAGTGTCAACTGAACTTGAAAGTGGAAAATATTATTGGATAGGAATGTACCAAAAAGAAGAAATGTGATTGAAGAGGAACCTGATGTTGAAAAATATTTAAGAAGTGCTTTGTCAAAATTTAGGTCTAGTGTGACACCAAAGCGTCTGAAAATCGGTTAGAAAATTTAGATATTAATAGTAGAACATATTTCAAATGTAATTTGTTTTGTGTTTTGATGACGAGATCCGTGTTTTGCTGCAATGTCAATGAAAACCGTTAGGATTTGTATGTGGGAATACGAGACGTTTGTACCACTTCTGATATGTTGTCAGCTAAGGAGAATGTTTTATGCTGCGTAATTCTGATATTGTAAAATTTTCAGCTAAAGGCTGCTTCCAAATACTTCATCGTTATACACTGTTGAACTTTGTTTTTAGAACTTTTAAGAAGTAATTTAAATTTTAGAAGAAATGTTAAAATAATATGATTTTGTTTTGCTGTAAGCTGGAATGACTCTCTGGTTGAAATATATAGTAGCTTTATTTTATATGCTTTTAAATTGATTTTAATGACTCATAAAAAGTGGAAGATACTGATAAAATGTTACTTTAAACAAAAAATATGAAATATTGTATGATATTATAGTCAATAGACATGTTAATTAATGAGCTAAATATTATATACAACATTTCTAGAATGTAAATAAAATTCTAGTACTAATTTATATAGTATCTTATAATTCCTATGAAAGAGTGGCTTTGTGATATGTAAATGGTATTATTGTATAATGTATTCTACACAAAGATGACACGTTGATAAAATATGTGTTGAGCTGACTAAGTGAAAAGACAGGGAACGCTAAAGGTGATTCCAAGACTCTGTATGGATTAGTATCTGAACTTATTGATACCAAATACCTCAAGGAGAGTCTAATAAATCATCGGCCGAAAATATTGCTGACTTTTTTATGTCAAACATCTGAATAAACCTTTTTTGAATTTCCTTTTTTGGGGGGTGGGGTGCGTAAATGTCCCTTGCTTATTATACAAAATGTCAATAGAGCTAATAAGATTTTAAAGAATAAAACCACCTTGGCTATTTTGTTCTGTAGAATTTCAAATATTTAACTGTAAAATTCTTAAATATTTTTTGCCAATCGCGGGTCCTGATGAGATCGCAACCGGCTCGTACCGCCTCTAAAAATATGGCAGGCATACGTTATATAGCTTAAAGTTAATACATATTCCTAAATCATTCAACATATGAAATTATCGGATCGCTTCAACCGCAAAATATGACATCAAATAGTATAAATAACTGCTGAAGACTATAATGGAAGCTATCGCTTCTATTTATGAAAGGGGGCGCCGCCAAAGTTATTGTTCAGCATTATTGTTGCACGTGGTGAATTTTCATCTTAAAAGTTCGACTGTGCATACTATAAGATACAAACATAAAAACTTTACAAATGTCTGTCTTCAAATTTTCAAAACGCGGACTTTGTAAATACTGGAGTGCTCAAAAATGGAAAATAATGCAGAAAGGCAAGTTTCACAAATGTCTTATGTGTACAGAACCTGAATGCAAATTTTACGCATGTCAAACGACCGAAAGTAACAAAACTCAAACATAACAGGGGTCTCCTGTTTTACGTTTTCCCTGATGATTTGAATGATAGACACATCAGTGCAAGAATCATCAATGTAAACATGTGCAACCTATTCAAGAGTGTTTAGCATCTACTGAAAAATGGGATTTCTACCTGAAACATGTATTCATTGCAGTAATAGTGATAATGCCAAAATTACAAGTATACATAGATAAATTATGTGAACAAAGTATGTATTTCCAAGTCATTGATTTCAACAACGTCTCGTTTTGTCATGCGTACATTAACAACTAAGCATACTTTGTTAAGTTATAAAAAGCGCGGCAAAAGCGACATATTTATTCAATTTCGCCTCGGCCAGGAACCAGTGCGTGACAGAATCATTATTCATTTGGACCAGGAACAAGCTTTGCAAAGTTACACAGAAAATTAGGCCTGGATTAATTAGTCAGTGAGTCCTTGAGCGAAGACACATGAAGACTTACCCTACTTTTTGGTGGTCTCTGACCTAGGGAGGCATGTTTTTGTTTACTTCCGGAAATTTATTTTTTTAAAAAACGTATTTTAAACAGTTTAACAGTATCCTGGTGAATTTTTAGTATAAACGGAGTAATTATGGAGTTGATAAGAACCTTTTTATTGCTGACTTTTTATCTGGTACGTTCCAGAGTATGTATATTGGAAGAAAGATATGGGTACCCCACCCACCCGCTTCAACGATTTTCTGAACATTACTTATTGTCGGATAGTGCACTGAATTCGGACAACACTACAAGTATTTCGTACAGTCATCTGACATTTTATAACAGCTATGTGACAAGCTTTATGAATATAACAAAGAAGCAGAAATCATCATATTCTTCAGTTAAATGTAATAACTGGTTACCAGTCAGTATTCTTCTATGTGGGGACATACATCCTTGCCCCGGTCCAAAATCAACAGATGAAGTTTCTTCAGAATATAAAGTTTTTAATAAACGTGGACTTCATTTTATTCATCTAAATGTAAGAAGTCTTTTACCCAAAATTGATGACATTCGTTTACTTGCTCATAAAACTAGAGCAGCATGTATTGGAATTTCTGAAACTTGGCTGGACGATTCCATCTTTGATACCGAAATTCACATTGAAAACTACAACATCTTACGAAAAGACAGAAACAGGAATGGTGGAGGTGTCTGTATCTACATATGGAGTGATTTAGCTTTTAATCCACGGAAAGATCTTTTACATGATGAACTTGAAGCAATTTGGTGTGAACTTTTACTACCGAAGACGAAACCCATCATTTTTGGCGTTATCTACCGTCCTCCAAAACAGTCGAACTTTTATAATATTTTAGAATCAGTATGTTTGAATACATCACATTTTACTTCATTTGAAACAGTGATTTTAGGAGACTTCAACACTGATGTGTCTAAAAATAACAAAAAGTGTACTTTATCATCTACTTTGAGAACTTTTATTGACATGTTTCATTTTAAACAGTTAATTGTTGATTTTACAAGGATTGGTAAATTGTCATCTACTATAATTGATCTCATTCTAGTGTCTGACATTGACAAGGTTATACAGTCTGGTGTGATAAATACATGTATAAGTGATCATCAAATGACATATTGTACAAGAAAAGTTAGTAAAAGTTTTATAGGTGTGCATAATAATGTTAAAGTAAGATCCATGAAAAATTATAATAGAGAAGATTTTCAGAATATTTTATTGAATGCAGACTGGAGCTCTGTTATTTTGTGTGATAATGTTTCTTTTGCTTGGGAATCATTCAAATCTATATTTTTAACAGCTGTAAATAACGTAGCACCTGTCAAACAGGTTAGAATAAAACAACGCACTGAGCCCTGGATTACCCAAGAAATTCTACAAAGTATAAATGAACGAGATAAGTCGTTTCATGTGTATAAAAAGGATAGGTCAGATGTTAGTTTGGAAAATTTTAAGCAGCTCAGAAATAAAACTCAATACTTAATTCATAAGGCAAAACAGAATTTTTTTAAAGAGAAAATAGAAGAAAACAAGTCTGATTCTAAGTCTCTTTGGGATGCACTCAAGAACCTTGGCTTGCCATCTAAGAAGTCTAATACATCATCTCGTTCTAACATTGGTCTTAAAATGGATGATGATAATGAGATATGTTTTAATAAGCAAAAGTTTCTGAGAAATTCAATGTTTTTTTACACAACAGTTGCTTCTAAATTGGTAGATAAATTGCCTAGGTCCCTCCAAAGATATGGAAGGAATTTTGTTTTTTCTTTTTACTCACAAAAAGGTGTTTTTCCTAATAATTTTTCTTTTTCAGTCATGTCTGAGAATAAAATTTTAAAATATTTAAGTAAACTCAGTGTAAGTAAATCTACTGGACTGGATGGTATTCCTTGTAAGTTTGTTAGAGATAGTGCATCTATTATAGCTTGTCCTCTCACACATATCATAAATTTGTCTTTAATTCAAGGGGTAGTACCAGATGAGTTGAAATCTGCAAGAGTTGTTCCCCTTTTTAAGAAAAATGATAAAACAGATGTTGGTAATTACCGCCCTGTGTCCATACTTAGTATAATTTCCAAGATTTTTGAGAGGGTTGTTTATGACCAAGTTGATTCCTATCTCAATGACAAAAATTTATTGTACAAGTTTCAGTCTGGTTTCAGAAGAGGATTTTCAACTGATACATGTCTCATACATCTTTCTGATTATATCAAGTTTGAAATGGATAAAGGTCATCTCATAGGCATGATTTTACTTGATCTCCAGAAGGCATTTGACACTGTGGATCATTCTATCCTTCTTATGAAACTTGAAGGCCTTGGTCTTGGCCCAGATGTATTACGTTGGTTCAGATCATATTTATCTGACAGACAACAACTTGTAGATGTCTCTGGAACCTTTTCTAAGCCTTGTAAAATTACTTGTGGTGTTCCGCAAGGGTCAATACTAGGACCTCTTTTGTTTTTAATTTATGTGAATGATATGTCTGCAGTGGTTAAAAATAAACTGTTACTCTATGCTGATGATTCTGCTATAATGGTCTCTGGTAAAACTAAGTCATCTATTGAAAATGATCTAGCTAAAGATCTTGAAATGGTTAGTCAATGGTTAATTGATAATAAATTGTCTCTACATCTGGGTAAAACTGAATCTATTATATTTGGTTCCAAGCCTAAACTTAGGACTAATAGGGACCTTAATATAAAGTGTAATGGTCAAATTATTAATCCTACCTCAGCTGTCAAATACTTGGGTGCAACCTTAGATCAGAGTTTAACTGGTGAATCTATGGCTAGTTCCATTATTAAGAAAGCTAATGCCAGGTTAAAATTTCTTTATAGAAAGAAGGCCTATCTTAATGAACATACTAAAAGACTGTTGGTTTTATCCCTTATTCAATGCCATTTTGACTATGCTTGTTCATTTTGGTATCCTGGTTTAACAAAATTTTGGAAGGACAAACTACAGGTTACACAAAATAAATTGATCCGATTTGTATTGAACTTGGAACATAGATGTCATATTGAACAACATCATTTTATTTCCCTAGACTGGTTACCCGTTTCCAGAAGAGTTGAACAAATTACTCTTTGTCATGTTTTTAAAATAAAAAATGGTCAATCCCCTGATTACATGGGTCATCATATCGTTAAACAGGATTCTGTTCACACATACCAAACTAGATCTAGCCAAAATGGGTCATTTGTGCCACCGAAAGTTAAAGGTTTTGGCCTAAAGTCTTTTTCCTACTTGGGCTGCAAGTTATGGAACATGTTGCCTCCCCACATAAGACAGTTGCCCAACATATCTAGTTTTAAAAGGGCGGTAAAGGACCACTTTCTTAACGATAAGCTTCATTGCTGAACTTATGTGTTCTTTCTGTTATCTAGTCCCTGGTTGTAATGCATTTTTTTTAAGAAATTATATTTTTACAATGTACTGTGATATTGATGTGATATTGGTGTCTATTTATTCATATGTCTTTCATCTAATTAAGAATCATAAATTGAGCAATTATAATTACATATGCATAACATATACGTTATTTTATAATAATGAACTCGGTAATTTTTTTATATATGTTCATGTTAATGTTTCATGCCTCTCTATGTCAGACCATTGGTACCAAGGACCACAATGGAAATAAGAGATTTTTTTCTCTTTCTTGTGTCATCCTTGATATTGATGTGACTGACATAGTTCATAACACATTACTTCATATGACAACTTTTATATTTGATTATAAATTTTATTATATGCATGTATTGTAACTATGTTATGTTTTGCTCAATTATCGAAATAAATCTATCTATCTACAGTCAGACAACCTGATGCTCCATACGGTTATAGGCGGTCCGCGCTAAGTAGGTGGAACGATGATATAACGGTTAAATTGTCAGCGTTTAATCGTAGCAACCGATGGCTAGGAACGAAAAAACGTTTAAATCTTTAAGTGTATTGAAAGCACTCATCAATGATAAATAAATTGAAAATAATGTTTATTTAAAGCCACAAACTATAGTACATATTCATTGTAATACGGATAATAATACGATCTCTTGCTATAATTTATAATCGTAAGACCTATTTTCGTTTTATATTGTGCGTTTTATTCGAGTTTATCTCCGACTTACGCAAATAAAGGTAATCTAGAAAAAAACGAGCAAAATAGGTAGAGCAATACAATTGTTTAATTCCGTAATATTTTGGTAACCAACGACAAAATTCAACGCTACATTGGTTACAATGTAAGGTAGATTGCCACTGAATAAGGAATCAGGAGCGTATCGTGCACAATAATGCAGTGGACGGTCGCGATGCCCACCCCGCGTGGTCGATTACAACGCACGATAGATAATAGAAATCTAGATCTATTTAAATTGAGCTAAATCATATATAATTATAAAGTTTTATCCAAAAGATAAAATGGAGCCAGATAAAGATACTTTAACTATGTAACATAGGGGTAAGAGCCGAGAGCGAGGGGTTTCGTCCTTTCAAATAATGAAAGTGCGGGGAAAGCATACTGTACCCTACCACACAAACTTTTGAAAAAAAAAACTGATTTTCTCTGTAGATAAAGGGAAAAGGCCAATTTAAAGGACATTTAGATATACTGATCAATAAGTCAAACCTGTCTATCTATAAAGACCACCATTAGGAGAGCCAAAATGTGGTCTTTACTGGGAGGTGGTCTTTATTAACAGGTTAAAATACACTATAAATGTTATAATTGGAAACAAAACATGTGGTCTTTAGAGCCAGTTCGTCTTTCTTCAAAAGTGGTCTTTAACACAAGTTTGACTGAATAATACTATTTATGTCAATTTGTCCACGTGGTGATGGTTAAATAGGATCATTTTAGAGAAATAACTGAAAGGTTGATCACATTATCCGTGTACACAGTACGTGTACTAAACGAAACAGAATAGGTCTTTAGGATTTTAAGTAGTTAATCTGTACACTATTTCTATGATTACTTTATTTTTTTTGTTGGTCAGGCATTAATCATCATGTCTTATGTACTTGTAACTTAATAGCAAATTTAAAGCACTAACATCGAAGCTGTTTATGCAATAATTTTATATTAGTATATTTTTTTCTTAAAATTCAGCACACTATTTCTGTTTCGACTGCTATTATTTTGGCTTTGTTTCCACACTTTCTTTACCTTTTCAAAACAGTAGTTAAAGTCAAATCAGATCGTAAACATTTGCACATCTGAGTCTTAGTTTTATAAAGGATATCATTGATAGCATTGTGAAAAGTGAAAACAAAGTTATCATCTTGACATTGAAACCTTAGATATTCAGATGTTTTACAACCAGAAAATATAGAAACATCAGAAAAGTTGATTCAGAATTTTTATAAGTGTAGGCACATTCAGTGTAATAATAAAGTCTAACCTTCTAATATTTTCTTTTTTACTGACAGATGATGGTTCATTAATCACATTTATAAAATATGGTGATTTCGTAGTAACTAAAAGATATACCATGCGTAAGGATAGCTTCATGCAGGATGAAAAGAGAACGTGGAAGAGATTTGAAATTCAAATCAACAGATTTATGAAAAAAACAAAACTTGAAAAAGAATATATCTTGTGTAGTGGGACCACTTTATTCATTTCCAATATATACCTATTAGTAAGCAGTCATTTTTGTTTATTCTAGCATTCCTCACTGATGTCAACAAAAGGACTCAATGTATAGGCTTTAGTTCTATTTAGTACGTTTTGAAAAATGTCAACATAATGTAGGCGTCAAAATGATAATTTTGTTTGCCGCCTTGTATGCTACTAAGAATGGAATTCTTATAATTCCTTTTTCTTAAGTTAGGTATCTGCGGAAATTGGCGCAATAGCGTACGTTCATTTAGTTCTATGAGTCGTTCAGCCTGAGACGTACAGCTCTTCAAGTACACACGCTTGTAGGTCTCATTGTGTCTTAAGTTCATTTTATTCCGAAGAACAAGCACATTTTCATCAGTGTTTCTGAAGCAAACTTTAAATAATGGCGGTCACCCACCAAAACGCGATTGTAAGCGTGTTGCCATTACAACCTTAACATTGCCTACTACATCCTCTCCTACATCATCCATAATACCCATTGTCTTTTGCTTAATATCATTTTCTTCCTGGTATGTCAACTTACTGACTATGATTGAGCAGTCCGTATCATCAAACTGGCCTTTCCTTAAATTCCGATTACCGCAATCTGGATAGTTAACCTGCATATATATTGCATACATTGAAGAGTGATAATGAATTCATCAATGCGACTGGTTTCACGCCCAAATTTAATTTTGAATTATTATTCTCGTAAGTGGACCAGAGATATTCAAACAGTGTAGAAACTTAGGACTAACATAACATTTAAACAAGAATGCGAGGATTACGTACTCTGATTTCTTTACAATCAGATGATCTGTTTGTTTGTTTTGGGTTTAACGCCGTTTTTCAACAGTATTTCAGTCATGTAACGGCGTGCAGTTAACCTAACCAGTGTTCCTAGATTCTGTACCAGTACAAACCTGTTTTCCGCAAGTAACTGCCAACTTTCCCACATGAATCAGAGGTGGAGGACTAATGATTTCAGACACAATGTCGTTTATCAAATAGTCACGGAGAACATACGCCCCGTCCGAGGATCGAACTCACGACCCCGCGATCCGTAGACCAACGCTCTTACCTACTGAGCTAAGCGGGCGGGCCCACAATCAGAAGAAGACAAGCTACATTCTATCACAAATGGTGCAAACGGTGGAGAGTTTTAATCAATGCGAATAAGTCGATTTGCGCTCACTTCAGAAAAGGCTGGGCTGAACGTAGCGATGTTACATTTCAAGTCGGCGATAACAATTTAAGGAAAGGTATAAACAGTATAAATACCTAGAAGTGATTTTCAACGAGTAAAACTGATTTATTATATAATTTCGAAGCAGTGTCAAAAGGCGCCGGCTGAGCTCTGGGTAGCATTATAAGTATGATACACCATCTAAAAGATTCCGGGTTTCGTGCTAATGAAAAGTTCTACAACTCATGCAAGAATAAATAACACCGAAATTGAATTAAGGTGCACCAACATGGGTGCCAATTCCGTGTCGGGATATTATCGCTAGTGATAGAAACTGACGATGTATATTTTGTGATGTGAACTCTATAGAGGCTGAAACCCACTTCCTATTAAACTGTGCATCTAACAACTATATTAGAATATTTTATTAAATGATATTCTAAGACAACCAGAATAAATGAATACAACCAAAAGTGAAAGTCTTTATGCGTTCCTGAGTTCATACCAAAGAAAAGATGTTAGGTGTGTATTGAGATGCTTTTTGCATCGAAGAAACTTTATGTACACTTAAAATGTTGTATAATAATATACTGTAACAGTTTAAATGGTAACCGTATAACACACGGTTATCCCTAACCTTAATGAGCTCTAATCTCTCAAAATACAGCTGCAATAGTCTGTGATTTTAATATTGATCCGATATGTCATGAAATACAAGTGTATGTCATAAATGTAAATCAACAATGTCATTTCATAAAATGTAAATGTTATTAATATTTCTAAAGGGAAGCTCTCATCTTTGTATATGTCTATATAGGTGACATACAGGCCAACTGGGCAGGGTGTTTTCGCTTATTTCTTTTTATGTATATGCTTATATATTTTGTTAATGCACATATCTCTATAATAAGATATTTACGTACTTACATACTTACTTACTTACAAACTGTAAAAGAAGGGATTTTTCATAAGAAATGAAACAAGTATTTTTAACAAAACAATATTCAATATGTAATTACTTGAATCATAATATTATAAACATGTTACTTAGTAATAACTTAAATAATTATACTTTATATAGTCAAAACTGCAAACCAAACAAAATCTTATTATTTCTAATTTAAGAAGAATATGTTTTCTTTCACAAACAAATTGTAGGAAATTTGAAATATAATAAAGTTTTTGATATATAGCTCATTTTTGAAATATGATAAAGTTTTCGCTGTTAAGCTCATTTTTTACATTAACATGTATACTTAGAAAAATTTACTGCAACTGTTCATATTATTAACTTATTTACATTGTGTAAAACAAATATCATATAAGGTTAAAAATTATATTATTTACTAGTCAAAACCTCGAACGTTTTTATTAGTCTTGAAGAATAATGAGCTTGACATTACAATAATAGCGTTGTTTGCAATTATATACAAATCTTTGTATTTCTTAACTATAACATTTTGGACATAGACTGTTTTAGTAAATCAAACAGTTTTTCCCCTTTTTTCTAAGTTTTGTTGTCATTCATAATTAATTCGAATTCTGTTTTTCATATTACTCTTTTTATTAATTTAGGGCATTAATATCCATCTTGAAATTTAATATATATTTATATATATAAAATCCCTTATAATACCTCACGTTGTCTACAATAGTAAAATCCTATTACCCGAGAAAGAGATATTTTGACTGTCAAAAAAAACAAACACTTTCAACCTTTTTGACACGTGACCGAATGAATGTGACTCTAAGTTCATGTGACCGCGCTGACATTTTGAATGTGACACTGCTTCAATTTTTTAGTCAAATCATGAAACAATTTTCTTCTTTGTACACATAAAGTAGTGACGTTTCTGTTCAATGTGATATTTTGTTTACTTTGTTGAACTTGTTCATGAGAATGCTGAAAAGATGAAACTGTTGAATTAAATTAATTAAAACAATTTTTAACATTTTCATTTTCTTAGTTTTGTTCTGTATAATAAAATAAATATTATATGGCAGCGTGTGTGACATTGATATTGTCAAATCTTGAAACAGAATGTCACAACTCGGCTTACGCCTCGGGTGACATTCCGCCCTTGGGTTGCCAATATCAGTGTCACACACGCTGTCATATTGTATTTGTATAATAGACAGTAGGGTGGAAGTCATGAATTAAAATAACGTATCATGAACAAATTTTATTCTTAGTGGCATAACCAGTATGTAGTTCAATGAACAGTGATTAAAATAAGATAAGATTATATAAAAGTGGTGATTAATAAATGTTATTCGGTTTGTAATCCGCGCATTTAAACGTGTGAGAAAACTACGGAAAAACGTTGGATTACATTTAAAGAAATAATATTGTTTTATATCACATATGTAATAACAGAAATAGACTAAAGAAAAAATAATAACACATGATATAAAAATGTAAAATTATACATAAAGTCACTAATATTCTAAAATGGAAGTTAAGAACGCTTCTCAGAATCATGTTGTATGTAACCCCTAATTAAAGAGGGCAATATTCTTTGAAAGTTTCTGACGCACCTCGCAGTAAGATTATACGTAGGACTTACATGAGACTATAAAAGATGTGGACACACCTCAGAGTAAGGGTATACATCAAAGTATCCAATGTACAAATAGATAACATTTTGATGCCTGGTGTTCCCATTTTTTGTATTATTTTGTTATCATTTGAAAGAGATGTGTCTGCTGAACAAGAAAAAGTACATAAGATTATCATATTGATATGCACGAACCACTATGCTCATGTTTTGACTGCAAAAGGATACATCTTACACTGTAACAACTTTATATCTGTTGAAACCTATTAAGTAAAAAATAAAAATTCCATAACATATTTTGTCATGGAGAGACAACAGCTATATGGTATTGGTAAGGTGACCGATCATTATTGATACCGGTTATTATTGTACGTCCAGGTAGTCTGTTCCAATGATCAACGGAAGGCATATCCTATGTCGTCCGTCGCGCTTTGATGTCGATGATCTGTCTTAGAAATTATATGTTAAATAGAAGGTATTACATGAGTGTCTTTTCATATTGAATTTATTAAACGAGTTGAATAAATTGATATAATACGAGGATCTACCGAGTATTGTATCACTTTTATTCAACCAGTTGAATAAATTCAATGTGGAAAGTCACAAATGTAATAATCTTTTTATCACATGTTAGTCTTTCCTGTCGAAACATCAAAAAGTCTACTTTCTTTTACTATAAACAAGTCAATTTGACCAACGTCTCTTAAATTTACTCACAGGTTGCTATTAATTCATAAAATGATTTTTCATTCCCTTACCCCGAATCCAGGCTTTATTCTGCGTTTTCTGAATAAATGACGCTACGCCATCACTTCTGGTTTATCAAACGTGCTGAACTACCTTAAATATTACTTTCCGAGGGCATTAACAATCCCTGATGTGATAGCTCCGAGTAATGACTGAACCTTTGCTCAAAGAACAGATCTTGGTTTTGGTATTTTTCGCACATATAAAGGAGGAACAATATGATGCTACTGGTTTCGGTCATCAAATATTTTTGTATCTAAACCTGTTGTTGACATGAATAGACAAATCAATTTTTTTTTATACCAGGTATCAAATTCTACTCTCATTTACTACATCAAAACCACTTCTTCCTGATAACAAAATAATGGCTGTACAGAGCTTAAATTATCTACCAGCGATCCGGTTCAAAAGTCATTACATAACGTTCATGATAAGTCTGAATAAGAAAGAGTGCAAGGTGCAGAATCTTTTGTAATTGATGGGGTGAATCGATATATATCTCATCATGAAGTATACATTCCTCAAAAGCTAGATAAATGTTTTTGTTCAGGTGAATGATTACAGACTTTAAGTGAGGTACTGACAGACTGAAAGACTGTCGTCCGAGAAGCTCTTAAAACTGTGTACTGCCTCCTCAGAGAAACGTATTCTATTTAACTGTAGCAATACGGAGTTACGTAAAGAATGCTATAGGTGCGAAATTCAGAAAAAGGCCGAAAGAGGTAATTGGATTTTAAATAATGGAAAGTTTAATCGTATAATTTCCAATGAAAAGCAAAAAAATAAAATTAATAAATAAATAAAATAAAATCAAAAAGGGTTTTGACATTTAAATAGTAACACCTACTCTTGGTGTTTTGATCTGTATACATTTAAACAGTATAATTCATGAATTTCTATTGTCATATGATATAATACTAATGGTAAGGGCTGGCGTTGTAATCTAAAGTGTGTGACCTAAAATGTGAGAGTTATATGCCGGTACATCATATATATGACGATGAAGATCCTCAGTATTATTACTGGCTTAGTTTCGATTTTTCGATCGGTAGGATAGCCGTAACAGTAGTGAACCATATTGCTTGTCATTTTTATATGCAACACATATTTAGATCATTTTAAATATATGGGATGTAAGCGTTTATCAAAATTATCAAAAAGAAGGTGAGTGTCTACGTCTATCAAGGAATCAAAGCGCTGAAAGCACAGAAAGGTTGAAACCTTTCGATATGCTGTTAACAAATTATAATCTGAAGAAATACATGTTGTTCTGGGAAGAAGTGTGTATGTAGCCTTCACTTTCAAAGGAACTGGTATTAAAGGAATGAAGGTAGTTATTCGCCGGATATGCCACCGTGGTCTACTCAATTGTAGTCCGTATTAATATATAGTGCAATTTTCCCGACTAGTAAAGGCTACTTTCATGTCAAATATCAGCTTTATTGATGCTCGATGATTGTAAAGAAGAATTCTGTTGATGTTTTCAAGTTACGTTATATGCTTCAAAAAGTTAGTCGAAGCCGTTTGGTAAAATGAAAGTAAAAGTATGTATTTCCTGATGTCTACATCAACTCCAAGAATTCATCACCTCAAAAGTTCAACTCCAAGATGATTCTCAAAGTAATCAGATCTCCAAGATTATAAATTTGCTCAACTCCAAAGACTATCAATGTTTGCCAAGTTTCAAGTTGTATGTTATAGCGTTTCGAAAAATAACGAACAAATCTACAGTTGGCAGCGGGCTACATCAATAACAATCTGACTAAAGTACTTGATCTTCTAAACGAAGATCTGACTATAACCCATTCACATTCGTCTTCTGTATATTTTGAATTTCCAATATTGCTTTTTTATTTTCGCAAATCTATTTTTATTTGAACCAGTCAGACAACTTGTTCTAATGTCAAAGAGTAAGAAAAATGTGCAGTCAATCTAAGGCTCGAACCTGGGACCCTTCGCTTACAGAGCAAGTGGCCTACCGACTGAGCTAACCGGCTATCTGACACATTACGACATAAGAATTGTAAATATCAGAAATCAAGGCTAACTATAGATTTGCAAAATGTTGTAAGTTAAGCTCTGATTGGCTAGCGAAAGGGTCGTCAGAA
Source organism: Mercenaria mercenaria (assembly GCF_021730395.1). Taxonomy (NCBI): domain Eukaryota; kingdom Metazoa; phylum Mollusca; class Bivalvia; order Venerida; family Veneridae; genus Mercenaria; species Mercenaria mercenaria. The sequence continues at coordinate 58,813 of NW_026462659.1, read as the reverse complement.
CGAGCCTATTAATAGCTCGTTCTCAGATTCTAAGCGTAGCGTAATAGGAGATGTACTTTAGTCAGACTGCATCAATAACAAATAATATAAAGTAGCTATGTTCACCAGTCTATTGTAAATATAGTATTTGAGTAAATGTTTTCTTGACAAAACGTTATGTATTAAGTAAATAAGGCTACTAATTAAGAATAGCCATTGTGTCGACTTTCACAAAACAAAAACACAATTTTCAGATATATAGAATAATGTTTTGACAAATAAGGATCATGGGTCCCTTCTCTTATTCTTAACTATAAGCTAGAAGATATAATTTTAAAAGTATTTCCATGTAGCTTGATTGAAAGTATCGAGTAGAATAGAAAAATCTAATTATTTTTTTTTCAAAATTCAACACGATATCACATAATACACGAACTTTCACAATTCTTGGAGCACGAATTGTATTATGCTACAAATTTATGTGAAATCATTTTCTAGTTTAGCCGACCCTAGAAATAAAATGTATTGATGCAACGACTTAACATGACGCGTTTTCGCCCTCTCAACTGCAAAGGTGAAAGCGCGAAAACACGAAGTTTTAATATCATAATTTCGTCTTCAAACGCTTGCAAGACATTTCGAGAGACCGTTAATTCGAGAGACGTAATCTTAGGATATTTGGAGTTTTTTTTTCGTATCGGCAATAGATTCACTTTTCCAGTCACAAATGTAACATAACATATTATTTATTTTATATATTGGTATTAAAATGCGCATATACATTTATAGCCAAATTATTTTAACATAGATGAAGTATTTTTAAAGATGTTCTGTTCAGTAAGACATGTGACCTTTTCAGAGAAAATTGTAACATGAAGTATGTATACAAAGTAAAACACAAGATAACATTTTTGCAAACAGAAAACTTTCTTCTTTTCAGATTCTATTAAAACTTCTCATCACCGTTTTGAACTATGTACATATAAACTGGAATATATAGCCAACTAAAATGTATATTTCTATGTGTGTATTTTTAGATATTATGATATATGTCTAAAACTCTGTCTGATTTGAAAACATTATTGGAATTTTTTCATTTGTCAACCTTTTAACAATTACATTTTTAGAAAAATAGTGACAATTTCATTTTTGATACGCATGAACACCAATAATTCATACATAGATTTTCGATCATATATGAGTCTAGGCTATATTTTATATTATCCAGAAGAATGAAGTTACTTCATTACTTTCCGTTTATTAAATTGTGCAGAACTAGTTTGCTTAAAATTGTTCATTTGCATATTCAAATGTTATAATTTCATTCAAACATTACAAAAACAAAATAACTCTGCCAGTACCCCGACATCTTTCCAGATAAGATCTGGACTTCTAACTGAATTAAAGTCACTTATTTATAAAACAATGCAATCTTACAACGGTACCCAGGCTTTGTCTTGGAATTGTAAATATGTCTCAAAATTCAAATTTTGCTGCACTTATGATTGATTAGCAATGGATTGAACTGGCTAGACTACGCCAACAATATACAAATGAATAATGAATAGAATGAACTTGAATACATGTTTATCTTAAAATCACGTTCACATTCTTTTCGGTCATTTTATTCGAAAAGACCGAGAAGAAGGATACCAAATTTTCACGAATGTTTTACTAATAAAACAGGAACAATAAACAGTTAGTCCTATTTCAAATGTGTTTTCGCTGAAAAAGTAATCACATAAAATATACAAGATATATACACGCTTTTACCACTTTTTTTCAGAACATTTGGATACTCGCTGATTATATACACACCAACACATTTTGAATTTGAAAATGATGTTGTTTTTTTTTAACTTTCCTTATATGGAACTTCTTTGGTCTAAACCTTTTAACAATGCTCGACAGAATTTTATTAAACACTTGTACATGGTATATCGTCATGCATATAATAAACAACATCTGTCCCAATCTGAAATTGTTAATGACTATTTGATAAACGACATTGTGTCTGAAATCATTAGTCCTCCACCTCTGATTCATGTGGGGAAGTTGGCAGTTACTTGCGGAGAACAAGTTTGTACTAGTACAGAATCCATTGTTAGGTTAACTGCCCGCCGTTACATGACTGAAATACTGTTGAAAAACGGCGTTAAACCCAAAACAAACAAACTGTGGATTAGCCTGAAAAACGGGTAAAAACCTTACGGCGGATTAATCTTCCTTTCAGTGAAAACTGTCAGTATGATATTATTGCAAGCTCCAGAATACGGTAATTATAGGTCTCAACCGCTTCGAGGTTTCAACCTAAAATTATTATCTATTATCCGTGATAGATAGTACTTAACATATTTTCATTGGCACTCTTATTGACTCTCTATGTGCCAGGTATTATTTAAAAGGGAGGAGCATTTAGTATTTGCCATTGTCCGTCCTTCCCTTACATGATTGTTATTCAGCCCAAAGAGCAGTGCACCAGGTGAAATAAGGACGTATGCTAGAATTTGGGGCTGAAATAACAGAATTTCTTCATTTCTCCTGAAAATTATGTTTTCAAGGGCATATAACACTTTTTCAATACCGGTGACCTATGATTTAGTTTGTGTAACTGTATCTTAAAAAGTATTTGACCCAGTAATATAAAACATTTAAGGAGTATTGCTTAGCATGTGAAGTCGTTCGTCTTGGATTTGTCTGAGAAAACAATTTCTTGACTTAGTTAATATATATGCATAAGAAGCATAAAAATTGTGTCGCACATATCTAAAAAGGTATATTACATAGGGTTATGAAACATCAAAGGAATATTATTCAGCTTGTGAAGTTGTGCGCATTTGATTTTGTTCCGGACTTTTATCAATCAGACCAGAGTAGCCATTTATAAAAAAAAGTATGCAAAATTCGGATACATGTTTGTGTCACATGTCTCTCAAAGTATTTGACTTAAAGTTATAAAACATCAGGGGATTGTTATAAAGCATATAAAGAGCGCACATGGTGTTCTGTGTTCTTATGGACCTTGACTACGAAAAATATACACATAAATGCTTGTGTTGCATATATCTTAAAACATTTTCTCCTAAAGTCATGACATCATGATGTAGGATTATAATCTAGTAAATGAATTTGTGCTTGACCAGGGTAATGGCCCTTGAGTTAGTCAAAAATAAGTTTGTGCTCAGGTACGTCAAAATGTATACAAAAGGATTGTTTTATAGCATATTAAGTTTTGCATCAGGTGTTAGGATTTTGCTCGACTAGGCCAGAGATGTGGCTCTTCATTAAAAATGTTTTTAAATTTGTGCTGCAAACATCTTAAGAAATACTGAACCTTATCATGCAACATACACTATTTTGGGGGAATAGAGGTAAGTAGAATAACTCAGATTAGTGTTAAAACAGTTTTGTTAAACACAACAGAAGTTGCATTAATTACAGTCGCAAACGAGTTCATTTTGATGGGTGTAGGGAGGGGGGGGGGAGTAGGTGGTCTACGAATGTGCACATCGCAAACTATATATCAAAATGTTTGTGACAGTCTTAAGTTTCCAAAACCAGTTGTAGGGGAGCGGTGGTCTAGTAGATATGGTGTCGGCCGCTCATTTCAGAGGTCGTGGGTTTGAGCCCCACTGGGGTCACGACCATGACTTCACATATGACACCAGTACTGGTTTTCCAGGAAGCGGACTCGAGAGTGGTTCCAATAAGCTTGAAGTTTTCATCACAATCGAGCTTAAAAACAAATTAGTATTAACTAAAACCAGCTGATGCCAGAATCCAAGTGGTGGGCAAAGTGCTCAAATTCAAGATGGCCGCCAATATGACCGCCGAAAATTGAAAATCATACTATACAAACTGACTGGACAATATATTTCAATTTTGTAGGCATGGTCCTAATTTTATACAAATTTCTGTTGCAGAATAGATTAAAACATAGTATATTTTATCTTCAAGTAAACTGAAATATAATTTTACAAAATATGTAGGGTATTGCCTGCAAAATGATAAGAAATATTTTATGTTTTAGATATATTCTTTTAATAATTCTATCACTTTTAATTGCTTGATTATATTTTTTTTACAAATTTTGTGGTGGTCTACGAATGTGCACATCGCAAACTATATATCAAAATGTTTGTGACAGTCTTAAGTTTCCAAAACCAGTTGTAGTGGAGCGGTGGTCTAGTGGATATGGTGTCGGCCGCTCGATCCAGAGGTCGTGGGTTTGAGCCCCACTGGGGTCACGACCATGACTTCACATATACCACCAGTACTGGTTTTCCAGGATGCGGACTCCAGAGTGGTTCCAATAAGCTTGAAGCTTTCATCACAATCGAGCTTAAACAAATTAGTATAAACTAAAACCAGTTGATGCCAGAATCCAAGTGGTGGGCAAAGTGCTCAAATTCAAGATGACCGCCAATATGGCCGCCGAAAATTAAAAAATCATACTATACAAACTGACTGGACAATATATTTCAATTTTATAGGCATGGTCCTAATTTTATACAAATTTCTGTTGCAGAATAGATTAAAACATAGTATATTTTATCTTCAAGTAAACTGAAATATAATTTTACAAAATATGTAGGGTATTGCCTGCAAAATGATAAGAAATATTTTATGTTTTAGATATATTCTTTTAATAATTCTATCACTTTTAATTGCTTGATTATATTTTTTACAAATTTTGTGCTTTATTGTGTTCAGAAATATTATAAACTATATCATCAGTGTTTTACATGACAGCTTTTAATTAATTTATTATCTATTAATACAACAATCAAGGGCTAAGTTAACAGTTAAGTGGTTGGGGTAAATCTGCGTACACTTATATAAGATTATAGTGTAATACTTCATGTTAAGTAAGGGTTCAGATTTTTTAATGTCCAAACTGTTTCTTTTGGACAGAACAAAAATCGTTAAATACCGACATTAGTAAGACTAAGTTTAATAATGGGCCTGGTTAATCTGCAAATGATGAAAATATCCTTTTTTCATATTATGATAAGGTTCGATGTTTAAGTAAACATATTTTCTTAACACCTTCTATAAAGTAATTAAAACAGACTGAAATGTTAATTCCAAAATTAAAACCACATTTTACAGAAAAGTTTGTAGCAATTACATAAGATGCTAATTGAATTACTCAGGTCATTTTCTTGTAAAAAGAGAGTGTAAAAATGATTCAAATACAACATACGTAATAATGTCTTCGACATTCTAAGTTTACTTGTAAGCTTGTGAGATATTATAACATCACTAAAAGATAGAATGCTGCTCTGCAATGACATGTTTTTAAAGTATGAATGAATAACCTTTAGAAATTTAATTCTAAATTACAAAGTAAGATACATTGAACAAATGTTGATTGATACAAACTGGCAAGATATGACTGAAGTAATCTAAGTCATTAGCATACACGATGTATATTATTGTGTACATTTTTACACATTTCAGCGTGTTATCTCCTGTACACCGGAAAAAACACACAAAATTTTAATTTTATTTATTTGTTATTTCAGGAAACATGTTTCTACACATCATGCTGCTATAATTACCTCATACTACAAAAGCATTAGGTAATTGTAGCAGTACAAAATGTAAAAAAAATCCTTAGATTGAAAAAGACCATTTAGAACGTAAGTAAGAAGCTATCTTGAAACCTCTAAATGGGGTATATTTGTATACGTCAAAAACACACATTCATTCATAATATGTATTTGCAATTTAACGTACAACAGAAGTTGTTTCTGTAGAAGTAAAATACATTGTACTACTCTGCAGTAACTTATATCTATATTACCAAGCTGCAACATGTCCAGAACACGGCAGCTCGAGTCATCACTACGACGCCCCGTTACAATCATGTAACACCGATTCCGAAGGAGTTTTACTCGTTGCCAGTAAAAATCAGGGGGCAGTACAAGGTTCTGACACACACCTATAAGCCTTTACACAATCAGTCCCCTGAATGATAGAAGTGTATAAAACGGTCACAAGTCAGGCTGTCACTGGTTATGCCAAAAACTAAAACCATGATGTATGGCAATCGCACCTTTTCATTCACTGCTCCAAAGCTTTGGAACTCCAATCATCCAGCCAAGAGCAGGGAAGCTCACACGCTAGCTGCTTTCAGAAGCCTGCAAAACACCTTCTTTGTACAACATTTCGTTAACTGAGCGACACAATATTTTTCATTTCATAAAATAGCGTAGAAAAGTATTTCATCCTTGGGTAATTTAAGATACTTTTAAATATGTATGTTTTATATTCGCGATTGAAAAATAAGTTAGTAAAATGAAAACACTTCTTGTAAGTTCATTTTACAAAAATAACAACATGTATTTGAACAAATGTTGACTGATACATTCTGACATAATATGTTTTGACTCATCTGAATCACTGTCACACATGATACAGGCTAAGATGTTAAGCATATTTTACACAATGTCATGTCTTTGTCTGTATCTAGTGCATTGCCAAAGCAAATGCTACATCAGTCCTCATTTCCTATGATTGAAAAATATATTTGATCAAATATGTGGAAATGTCATAAGATACTGCCTGAAAACATATCAATGGGGCGATGCTGAAAATCTTTTGATGGAAGATTTCTACAAAGTGCATGGCGAGAACGCACATAGGCGGTACTGTATTAGTCATTTTAAGTTTACTTGTAATACATTGTTACTTCTGTTTAAGTAACAAACATTTATGCATATTGAAATATATCAAAAATGAGAAAAGTTGATTCTTTCATAGAAGTAACATACACCTGAATGAATGTGAACTGTAACAATCAGGCATACTATCAGTTCAGTCAACAGTACGAGTTCCATTGTCTAAGCTCCTGTATTGCCATCGCAAAAGAAAACTCTTGAGCAGCTACTGGCTGTATCATCAATTTATGATTTCCTATTAAAGATGAGTATTAAAATCTCTATCAAACATTGTACTTGCAGTCCAAATTTCTATGCGATTGCTTCAAAAACAAATAAGTCTATAATAAACTAGAGACCACACGGGCGTTTCCTATATTGGCCCCTGGTGAAAATTTGAACATTCTTGGTAGAGAATGACTAAAGCATGCCACATACCATATATCTTTGCTCTAGGCCGTATGGTTTAAGACAATATTTTCTAAAGGTTCCTCTCTTTAGAAGTTTATTTATACCATATGCTCCCGGGGCGGGGTCAGTAGTTTTAACCCTTAGTGTATAATTTGAACAGTCTTGGTAAATACTACACGATGCTGCATAACTAATATCAAAACCCTAGGCCATGTGATTTTGTACCAAAATATTTTCAAAGTTTTCTCTAAACAAATCTATTTAAACCATGTGACACCCAGGGCGGGGCCATATTTGACCTTAGGAGATAATTTGAACAATATTATCTTAAGATCGCTATATGATGCTTCATATAAAATCTCAAAGTCCAAGGCCCTGTGGTTTTGTACATGAAAATTTACATAGTTTTCTCTATATAAGTCTGTATGAACCATGTGACCCCGGGGACATATTTGATCCTAGTGACACAGAGACCCACTAGATGATGCTACATACCAAATATCAAAGCCTTCAATCCTGTGGTTTTGGACACTGTTATTTTTCAAGTTTTTCCTCCATATACGTCTATAGAAACGATGTGATCCCAAGGGCGGGGTCATTTTTGATCCTATAGATATAATTTGAACAATCCTTGTAGAAAACCACTAAATAATGCTACACACAAAACATCAAAGCCCAAAGCCATGTGATTTTGTACCAAAATATTTTCAAAGTTTTCCCTGAACAAGTCTATATTAACCATGTGACACCTAGGGCGAGGCCATATTTGACCTAAGGAGATAATTTGAACAATATTGTTAGAAGACTACCAGATGATGCTTCATACAAAATATCAAAGCCCAAGACCCTGTGATTTTGTACACGAAGTTTCCTCACGATGACGCTACATACCAAATATTTATAGGCTATTAGCTTAGTATCGGGAAATATGCACGAGTTCTTCAGCAGGAATATTGCGCGACTTTAGGAGCGCAATATTCTTCCGCTGAAGAACGAGTGCATATTTCCTGATGCGAAGATAATAACCTTTTTATTACATACGCATCTACACGTATAAATATTATGTAAATATCATAAATATGTTCAATAGCCTGAATGAGATTGGCAATACTGAACTAAATAGACAAAATAGTGCAACAACACGCATTGAATTACGTCACGCACCCGATATGAAATTCAGGCGTCAGTGTATGAAAAAATATTGACGTTTCCGGTACCAGTGTAACTTCACGGGGAATAGAAACTGCCTTGGCGGCCATCTTGAATTTAAGGATTTTGCACAGTGACTAGAAACTTGCATCAGGCGGTTCTGAAAGATGCAGATTCTTACGAACATTTTGGTATGCAGAAGTTGATGTGTACATTCATAGACCACCTACTACCAGTTTTAAGCTACTTATCTAGCCATATTTACAGCATGAAATCTAAAATGAATCAAGTAAATGTATTTTTGAAGAGTTCAAGAAAACAATTTGACCATTACTGCTTTTATTTCAAAACAAGTATGGATAAGATGTAACATAAATTACTATGACAACACAGGTTGCAGGTTTATATTGTAATCTAAAACAGTTATATTATTATCAAAGCAGATTTTTGAACAAGGCAAGATAGGTAAAATTTTAATTTGAGCTGAAAATGAACTACGCAATGCTACATACCAAACATCAAAGGCCTAGTTCTTGTGGTTTAACACAAGAAGATTTTTAAAATTCTTCCTATACAAATCTATGTAAAACTTGGGACCCAGGGGCAGGGCCTCTTTTCATCTTTTCACCCAAGTGGCATAATTTGATCAATCTTCATAGAGGACCGTTAGATGATGTCAATACCAAATATTGAGGCTCTACGCTTTGTGGTTTTGTACAAGAATATTTTCAAAGTTTTCCCTTTATAAACCATGTGACCCCCAAGGCGGGGCCATATTTGACCTAAGAAAGACAACGAAATTGGTGAAGGACAACTAGATGATGCTACATGCCAAATATTAAAGCCCGACCTGTGGTTTTAGACCAGAAGTTTTTCCTTTCGGTTGCAATGGCAACCAGACTTATGCATGGAATTCAATTCTTTGAACAGTCTTTAAAGAAGAACATCCAAGGAACATTCCTGTGAAGTTTCATCAAAATTGACTCAGAAGCTAGTAAAAGGAAACCCTAACAACCAAAATGAAAGTACTCAGTGCCTTTGCAGAAGACAGAGCATCAACAGAAACACCCTTGAGGCAAGATGACAGAATCAAAAAAAGTTCATGGTTGAATTAAAAAAACTCCTAACACAGAGTCATCCCCCTCTTCCGTCAGTGAAGCGTAGCGTCCAACTGTAAATGGGTTAAAAACTTCCAAAATTTTGAAATTTTGAAACAATTTATTTCTTTCTTCTCTCAAGCTTGAAATAAATCAGTCCGTTTGATTATACTTTGACTGACCCTATGTTTAAAGCTGGCACGAATTTAACGCTGAAAATTTCAGTTTCGAGCTTCTGGTTACATTCAAAGTCAAAGCGAACTCAAAATTCTTCTTTTCTTGAAAATTTGAACTGTTTAAAATCGGCTTTTGATTAGATTGCGGAGCTTCCACTAATTATTGTCTTTCGGAATATACAAAAAGACAATTTTCTTTTAAATTTAAAAAAAAAAAAAATATTCATAAGAAAGACAATATATTGAATACTATCACGTCGTTTGCAAAACACATATAATACTTTTCCCAAAATTTCAAATAAAGTACAGAACTCCTATGTGCTTTATAAAATATTTTCACTCGAACGAATGGGTCAATTTTTCCAAAAGTGGTTGGGAACCATTAGCCGGACAGGACAAGTCTTCGGACACATGTATTATGTAATAACCCCTTTATTTCGGCGTTGTTCACGTAATTATTCAATCTGGATCATTTGGATGTTTATTCTTCATGTCTACAACAGACCACTATATTAGAAGACTGTATAATGTTAGGTTTTATGATGTTTACAAAACAACTTTCTGTCTTCGCGGGGCATGAAGAAAGCTTTGCGCCTTCGCAGTTGTTTACACTTGGCGAGGTATCAGGAAGAAATATTTAAACTACATATTGATTGTCTGTTGATAACTGTCCAGAATTATTAGTGTAATGATTGATGTTAACGTTAAATATACGCCATTTTTACATGACGTCTGCGACGGCATATCAGTATACGTTGTTTATGAGTTTAGACAGAGATATAATCAGAACGTCGTAGATGTTGTTAAATCTGTCATAGGAAATCCGCATAAATCTCCACATTTTTGCTGTCGTTGACAAAAACATAATGAAGCTCGAGAGACTGACAACGCAAATTCATAGAAAATCAGCTGGAGAAGATTGAACGCTCGAAGGAAAACGCAACACCGGTAGAGTTCCACGCTATTCTTGACTCCATAACGAAGAAATTAGACACAAGAGTCGCTGAATGACAAGATATTGGAGCAGACAGAAATTACTGAAATCGACGAGGAAATCGTAAGCATTCAAGAATATACTGTGAGAATTAAAATAAAGATCCGAGAATTACATGCTTACAGTGAAATTCGTGAAGAGAAGACAACAGATCGTGAGAAACACGGTAAGGATGATCGTGACAAGCCGGTGGACAATGCTTCGAGTATCCAGCCAAAACTAGAGGAATCGTCATTTTTCAAGATTCAGCCAGCAGGAATAGATTCACAGGTCAGTGCATTTTCCATGCATTTGTGCTATTTCCATAGACTTCCGAAACTATCTTTGCTGACGTTCGATTGTAAGTTTTACACTGGTAAACATTCTGTGACTCATTAAACTCCACCGTACATAAAAAACCCGAGTCTTACCGATGTACAAACATTTAACTACCTCAAGAGCCAGCTAGAAGATGATACAGCAAATACAAAAGAGGGATTTGCACTCATCAACGCTAATTATGCAAAGGCAATAGACTTGCTCAAGGAACGTTTCGGTCCAAGTGCATATGATTACTACAACTTCCTGCACCTTGAAAACAAATTCCAAAATTTACGAAGTTATTATGACGAGCTTGGGTGAAAATAACATCCGGGATCTTGAATCTTTTTGTGAATGTCAGGAAAGTTATAGAACACTGCTTGTACCTGTGATATTTAACAAACTGCCTACCGAAATACGAAAGAATCTTGCAAGAGATTACAAGGGGAAGAAAATTCAACTGCAAGAATTACGCCGAGGAACTCATCATTATGGAACCCGCAAGATCACTAACGTTACTGACTATTAAAGACCGACGATGTCACTTTTAACGAATTCCGGTTCTGGTACCATAAATAATCGACAGTCAAGACGACAAGGCAACGCACAAGCCCAGGTTTGACAAGGCAGGAAAGCTGTTGTAAAGGTATGTGTTTTCCGTTCTAGCCAGTCCCACACGTCCTGCAACTGTAACGCAATCTCATCCTGTTTCCAAGTGCAAATCCAGTAACAGATGCAGAAATTGTCACCAAAAAACACCAGACGAGTATATGTAAAACTCCTCCCAGTGATAATAATTCCGGCCAAAGTACAGAAAACGCTCATAATATAGAAAAAACTGCAACTCTATAAACCTATGACGATGATTCCAGTTCTACTTAAGTGCTTAATTCTACATCGGTGCAGTATTCCTCATGTGTACTTTTGAAGACGGGGATAACTACAGTCGCTTGAGGTAACCAGACGGTAGATACGAATATTTTGTTTGATGAAGGTTCGCAAAGACCATTCATTACGCACAGCGAAGCAGAGAAATTAAACATCACCCGCACTGGAACAGACATTATTAATCTAGCCTGGTTTGGAAGTCAACGCAACTAAGCACGTCACTTAGATACAGCCACCGTTTCCATAGTAACCACACCCGGAAGTAAAGTTCCAGTGAATGTAGTTGCACAGTTACCTTAAATCAGAGGCCTTCGATTGGCACATCCGGTAACTGATGATATTACCTTTATAGTTCAACTTTTGATCGGTACGGATTTCTACTGGAAAATCGTGGAAGATAAAGTTATCGAGGTTCAGGTCCCGCAACAGTTATATCGAAAATTGGATATCTCTTTTCCGGTCCGGTCCGAGCACTAGAAGCAGGAAATCATGTTACAGATTTTAACCTGAACGTCATAACTTCATTACCGCAGGACATCGACCCTGAAATATTTTGGAATCTAGAAAGTATGGGAATCCAATCCAGTGAAGTTGAACAAGAAGTGAAAAGCTATCTGAAAGAGTACCAAGAACAGTCACTCACGTATGCCGGTGAAAGGTACGTGGCAGAGTTACCACGGAAACCAGATCATCCAGAGCTACCGACAAACTATGAAACAGTCTAACATCGAACTCAGAATTTAGTTCACAGGTCAACTGTATGGAAAAATTATCAAAGAGCAAGAACGTATAGGATTCATAGAAGAGGTACCAGAACAAGGGTTACAAAGTAACCCTAAAAAATTAATCCATAACATTCAAGTCAGTTACTATAAGACAATAGAATCCATTACATTCCGCACCATTCAGTGAAAAAGGAGTTGTCCACTTCACCACCGATACGCATCTTGTTCGACTGTAGCTGTCGCATGTCGCTTCTTTGATTGGTATGGGTTTAATCCGTTTTTCAACAGTATTTCAGTCATGTAACGGCGGGCAATTAACCTAACCAGTGTTTATGGATTCTGTACTAGTACAAACCTGTTCTCCGCAAGTAACTGCCAACTTCCCGACATGAATCAGAGCTGGAGGACTAATAATTTCAGACACAATGTCGTTTATCAAATAGTCACGGAGAACATGCGCCCCGCCCCAGGATCGAACCCGCAACACCGCGATCCATAGACCAACGCTCTTCCTACTGAGCTAAGCGGGCGGGCTGTCGCATGTCGCGTAATCACCCCAGTCGCAACGACTGTTTCTTGGCAACGACACCGAATGAATGACGTAAAATCCTTATTTGTCTGATTCCGACAAAAAATTTTGCAGTTGTAACAGACATCGAAAAAGCATTTCTTTATATTCGCCTTCATGTGAATGACCGTGATGTTACAAGGTTCATGGGGCATCCGACCCAAGTGACCCGTATAGTTTGCTGAAAACCTACCATTTAAAATCGATTCTCTTCGGTGCAGTATGTTCACCATTTAAACTGAATGCCACGCTCTTGAAACACGTAGAAATCAACCAATACCAATGGGTCGGCAACATTTGTACGTAGACAACTTTCTATCAAGTTTTGAACAAGAAGCAGACATATTCAGATATATCCGTGATTCAAGAGAGATGATATCACAAGCGGGATTCACACTCATGTCATGGACCTCAAACAATCAGAAATTGCGGCAAGAAGCTATGCATCTAAACATACTCGATAAAGAAAAAGTTACGAAGTTACTTTGCATTAGATAGGAACTATCCAGAAAAACCAATAGACGAAACGCCGATTATGACATCAAACGCTTAATTTTGAAAAATACATCCCGAATCTACGACCCGCTTGGTATGCTTAACACTTTGACAGTCAATGCACATTTTTGCAAGAGATATGGAAGCAGAAGTATGACTGGAATACACCACTTCCCACAGAATAACAACAGAGGTGGATTACCATAGCATCAGATTTAAATAGCGCAACATAGATAAAGATTCCCAGATGGTATTTCTCTTGTGCAGACGACACTTACCATCTACATATCTTCGCGGACTCTAGCACCTAGGCATATGGTGCTACAAATATATTTACAGGTGTGTAGCAAGTTGGGCCTTTTATTATACTAATAGTATCCGATAAATTGTAGCACATATTGACTTGTTCCTACTTCTAACTATTTCAAACATATAAGTTGCAAACGTCCTTCAAATCCGAAATCTGGACTATTTAAAACAAAGAAGCATGTAGGTAAGTCAGATATCAACTAGGAATAGGTCTGCATAGTGTTTATAGACCTGTAAGGTGATTTGAAAAACAACAAATCCATCACAGGTATATAAACATAATGCATAACTATAACACAGCATATATATACTAGGACATGACATTTTGTTTTGCATAAAAAGTCTGCACATTTTGGGTAATATTTTGAAGATTATAGTCTCTTTCTGAGAGCATCAATGTGTGTCAAGTCAACTAGTATTAACTGACGCGAATGTTTTTTATGCTCGCAAGATAAGCATATAGAAATCGCATTGTCCGTCAGTCCATACTTTCGTCCGTGCGTATATTGGTCCGGTATATACTTGTCTGGGATATATGTCTTCCATCCATAAAGGGATTTTGAAATAACTTAGCATAAATGTTTATAATAATGGGTCTGTTTCGTGTCCGGTCCATAACTCTGCCATCCATGAAGGGATTTCGAAACAACTAGGCATTAATATCTATCTTAATAAGAGGAAGTGTCATGCTCAAGACCCAGATCCCTAGCTCCTAAGGTAAGGTCACACTAATAAGTCATTTTTTGTGCATACAACTGTGGCATTCTGGGGCCTACTGTCACCAATATTAAAAGAAGCTTTAAGTTTATTAAGTTCTTTAATTGCTACCTAAATACACATTGCCGTATAAAAAGTATTAGATTTATCATGACATTATCACAAGAAATGCTATCATAATATATCATAATATATCGTAATAGGCACACGCCAAAAAGATACAACGAAATGAACTAAAAAAAACTGCGCGCACACCATTGAGAAGATATTAAATCCTTCAGTCTTCTTGACAATGAAAGTTATGAGTACAACTAATTAAGAGGCTTGTAGTTCGAGGCCTCTGTTTTAATTAACATGGCAACGATTTAAATAAATATTATATAGTTTTGAAGTCGTTCTGGTCCTCAACATCTGATGCACGTGAAGACGTTGTCAGGTACTTGTAAATGTAAATACATGTATAGAATCCAGAAAACTGACAGTTTTACACGAATGAAAGACGGTCAGGTCGACGAAAACTTTGTACAGTGCAAAATATCTTTTAATATTTAAAGGAATAAAATATCTACTGTTAATTTGATATGAATTAATGACATTCAGCATAATAAGAACATTTTTCAGAAAACAAGAAATGTACGTTGACCAATTATCCACCAATTACCACTACCTAAAAACTGCCTTTAAATAAGTTTAAACTGACAGGTCTGGAAATTGTTATAGACCTCTTAAGTGTTTACACAAGGTGTTTACAGGCCTCATCGGAACAAAGAAGCCGGTAGGTAAATATATATAAAGGCATCTAATCAATGATGTTAATGGCGAAGAACCGGGTTGCCTAGCTTAGACAAATTACCTTGCCCAAACTCGAACCAATAGCAGCTGTTACAGAAGCATGGATGTCACAACATCTTCGTCAAGCTTTGGAAAGTATAGAACAGAAGATGTATTACTGGTCCGACAGCCAGATTGCCTTACATTGGCTCAAGAAGGAAGGACTAACTGGCTACTTTAAAAACGGTAAACTTGTAGCCTTTAGATCAAAGGCAGCACCGTTGACTGGCGACTTTGATGGACAATCCAGAACATTTAAACGAGCCGTTAGACACCGGGATAGGAGTCCGGATTTAAATCCTGCCCCGGATATTGATACTGTGACCTCGGATGATGATAGGCCAGCTCGAGTCAAGGTAAATTCAAGATAGGATGAAGGCCAAAGCCCTGTACAGACGGACATACATTTTTTATCTTGGAATATTGAAGGTTTCAAATCGAAATTGTTTTCTACTGATATAATTGAATTTATTAAAAAATATGATGTAATCGGTATACAAGAAACTTGGGATTGTGACTCTGACTATTGTAACAAATATTTCAATGAATATACAATTTTTTCTTGTAATGCTAAACAGTCTATTGCAGGAGGTAGAGCTATGGGTGGTGTAACAGTTTTGGTAAAAAACAACATTGCTAGTTATTTTAAACGTGTTTGTGACAATTTTAGTTTTGGAGTGATGTTAATAATAGATAGCAAGTTACTGTCTTTAGATCGAGATATACTTTATGTATCGTTATATATACCACCAGAAAATTCGCCAGTTTATAATAATGTTGTCATGTCTGCGTTGCAACAACTAGAAGACCATATTATAAGTAATAATTTTTTAGACACTGCTTTACTTTTATGTGGCGATTTTAATGCCAGAACTGCTAATCTTCCTGACTACACAGTATGTCCGGACAATATACCGGAGTTAGAAGAGTTTAGCGATATAATTGACAGTGATATTGACATTGAAAGGGTATCATGTGACACCAAAACTAATAAATTTGGACACGAGCTGTTAGAGTTTTGTAAAGTGTTCTCATGTTATATTGTGAATGGCCGCTTTAGTAGATATGATGGAGGTGATGGCTTCACTTTTATTAACAATAACGGATGTAGTGTCATAGATTATTATATTGTGACGAAACATTTGTTTGATATAATTACATTGTTTGAGATCAATTCTTGCACTGAAAGTAGTCATGTTCCTTTATCGTTGGGTTTGAAGATAGAGCAAGGTGATATACCTGTTAATAATTGTAAACGTACTGACATGTTTTATGACCTAAATCAGGATAATTGTGAGGAGTACTTAAATTGTTTATCCGAAAACATCCTAAATGGGTATTTTACATATCTAGAAACTATGTTGTCAGATGATGAAACACATATAAATTCAGTAATTCAGGAATTTGAAACTGTGATTTGCAACAGTAGTACTAGTTTTCAAAAGGTAAGAAGAAAAGGCAAACCAGTTAAATACAATGAATGGTTTGATATAGAATGTAAACAGGTAAAACGTACTACTAAAAAGCTTCTGAAACGATTCAGGAAACACAGGTGTGATGAGAATTTGAATGCTTAAGTAGAAAGTAAATGTAGATATAAAAATTTGTGTAGACATAAACGAATGTTGTTTAACAGAAAATATTTAAATAAAGTCGAGTCCTCTGTTAATAACTCCAGAAAATTCTGGAATGAAATCAAACGGGTATTAAATAAGCTTAAATCAGAGAATATTATATCATTGGACAAATGGTATGATCATTTCAGTAATTTATTTTCGAATACTGTAGAAAATAACCATGTATGTGACAATGTATGTGTCACTTTTGATATAGATACAAATTTTGATGATATAGAACAGTTAATTTTTAACTCTGAGATTACTAATGAAGAGATATTACATAGTGTTAAAGCGTTGAATATAAATAAAGCGTCTGGAGGTAGTCTTGTACCCCATCAGTTAGTGTATGGCGTACATGTATTGTTGCCATTTATATGTAAACTTTTTAATAGATTGTTTTCTAGAGGTGAATTTCCAGATAACTGGGCAAAATCAGTCATTATACCACTACACAAAAAGGGCAGTTATAACAACCCTGATAATTACAGGGGTATAGCATTACTAGATGTTTTTAGTATAGTGTATATATCAATAATTACTAAAAGACTTACCTTTTATGTTGAGGCTTATAACAAACTTTCGGAATCCCAAACAGGTTTTAGAGCGGGCTATACTACAGTTGATAATGCTTTTATTTTATATTCCATTGTTAATAAATACTTATGTATGAAAGGGAAACCTGTATATGTAGCTTTCATAGACTTTCAAAAAGCCTTTGATTCAGTCGATCGGTCGATTTTGTATGATATATTAAAACGAAATTGTGTAAAGGGTCACTTATATAAGTCAATACAGGGCATTTATTCATCAGTCAAAGCATGTGTAAGAACCAATGAGGGTGTGTCAGACATATTTACATGTCCGGTTGGTTTACGTCAGGGCTGTAGTCTGAGCCCCGTTTTATTTGCAATGTTCATAAATGAACTTTATTCAATGTTATGTGAAGATAACATCAGAGGGATTCAGTTATTTCCAGATATTGTTGAAATTTTTTTGCTTATGTTTGCTGATGATATTGCTTTGGTTTCTGATACTGTTGTTGGCTTACAAAAACAATTAAATGTTTTATATCAGTTTTGTTTAAGGAGTAAATTAATTGTAAACATCACGAAATCAAAAGTACTTGTATTTAAACGAGGTGGAAGGTTGGCGAGAAGAGAAAAAGGGTTATATAATGGCAAACAGCTTGAAATTGTCAATGGTTTTACTTATGTCGGTATATTCTTTACAAACAGATTATCAATGTATAAAATGGCAGAGGCCATGTCTGTGAAAGCGAAGAAGGTACTTATGTACATTTTTAGTTCTCTTCAACATTTATCTTGTCTGCCATATAAAACGTTTTTTAAAGTGTTTGATTCGAAAATTGCATCTATTATGTTATATGGTTCTGAACTTTGGGGTTTAAAACACCCACAATGCATAGAAACAGTACAGGTATATGCTTGCAAACGATTTTTGAATGTATATAACTCTGCATGTAATGATGCTGTACTTGGGGATACAGGAAGATATCCTATGCACATATATGCTTCGAAACGATGTATTAAATATTGGTTAAGATTACTTAATCTTCCCAAGGATAGATATACAAGATTGTGTTATGAAATGCTTATGTATTATGACAATATAGGGTATGAAAACTGGGTTAATGATGTTAAGCGTAATTTATACAGCAATGGGTTTGGATATGTATGGGAAACACAAAATGTTGCAAACCCAAGGTTATTTCTAATTCAGTACGTTCAAACTTTAAAAGACCAGTTCATACAAAACTGGCAGTCAAGGTGTAGAGACAATATTAAACTGCAATACTATTGTAACTATAAATACTGTTTTGGAGTTGAAAAATATATTATTGCAATAGATGTTGAGAAATTTAGAAATTGTATGGCACGATTCCGTAGCTCTTCGCATTGTTTAATGATAGAAAAAGGTAGACATTATAACATATCTAGAGAATACCGAGTATGTCTGTACTGTGAAACTGTACTGGAAGATGAATATCATTTCATGTTATCATGCCCTTTATATGCTGATATTCGTAAAAAATATCTACCTATGCATTATTGTCAATATCCAACCCTAGAAAAGTTTTATTCTTTGATGTCAGACGAAAATGTGAATTTAATTAGAAAAGTTGCCATGTATCTTTACTACTCTTTTAAAGAGAGGGACAAATATTTAGAAATGTTCAGTTAAATATGAATTCTGATATGTATTGTTAACTATAATACGTCATCATGGTTTAACATTGACTATGCCGTCCGGCTGTTTATGTCATAACCTCATGCATTATGTTTATCTCATGTTGTATATATTGTATTTGGGCCGGATGCCATATAATGCAAATAAATTGAATTGAATTGGCTCGAATCTAAAGAAGCAAGATATTATCCAACGCACGAGAATCCAGCAGGTCTTTTAACCAGAGGCATACCGGCTACACAATTTCGGGAATACATACTGTGGTTAACAGGACCTACACGGATCATCAATTAAGACTAGCGACCTACATGGAAACCAGAACATAACGTTTTAGCAATGATGGCAGAAACCATGGCAACGACAAACCCTGTCAAAGACAAACAAAGTAACCATATAGTGGCAAATGTTCAAGCAGCCATTGATATTCAGAGATACTGTCACATACGTAAACTACTTACGGCATACGTACGCAGATTTATCTACAACTTAAATCCGATATTGAAGTCAAAACATACTGGTTCATTGACAACACAAGAGTTATCTGAAGCTGAGATTTTATGGATACTGCACTGTCAACAGCCTTCATACAGTGAAGAAATCCAGAACTGACGTTACAAGAAATCAAGACTACCGATTGTACGACAACTACGACTCTACTTTGATCAATCCGGTATTGTTAGATGTAAAGCTCGCATACACAACGCCCCGCTAGACGAGAACATGAAATTTCCCATACTTTTACCAACAAAGCATCCACTCACAGGGTTGATGATACTAGATGGCCATGAAACTCAATTTCAATCCGGCATGCACGCTACTATATGAAAGTTACGTCAGAGTTTTTGGATCCCCAAAATACGTCAGGTTGTAAAGTCACTGCTCAGAATATGCACTAACTGCCGTAAAGTCAGCCTCAAGCCTTAGCTTACACCGGATCCACCATCATTACCAAAGTGTCGGGTCGACGAATCACCATCAGTTTCAGTCAACGGGTTCGACTACAGTGGAGCAATTTACGTCCGCAAGGAGTCCAGCAAAAAGTCCAAGGCTTACATATGTCTTTTTACTGTGTGTCGACACGGGCGGTTCATCTTGAACTTGTACACGATTTGACACTTGAATCATTTCTGCAAGCCTTCCGACGATATACAAGCAGAAGATCATAACAGACAACCTCCAACAGTTTGAAACAGTTGTTCGAATCCCAGACATTGCGAGACCAGCTTCGCAAGAGATGTATAGAGTGGCGTTTCATGCCCAATAGAGCTCTTTGGTTCGGCGGCTAGTGGGAGAGAATGGTCGGATTGGTAAAGACCAGCCTGAAGAAGACAATTGGCCGTTCTTTCGTCAAGTTCGAAACTCTCCAGATAGTACTGACCGAAGATGAAGCCGTTCTAAATGACACACGTCCGACACGTTAGAACCCAAGACACTAACACCAGAACGTTAACTCCATTGCCGACGACTCACGATGCTACCATACAACAATGTTCAATACGAGACCGTAAACAATCACAACCAACAAACCATGTCGAAACGGGTCCGAATCCAGCAGGAGCTACTCCAGAGGTTCTGGTCGAGATGGAGAAACGACTATCTGACGTCATTACGAGAACGACATACGCAAACGGCAGCAATCACAGACGATACTAGCAAGCACGATGAAGTTCCTAAACATACAAAAACTTACAAGTTATCACAACAAGATGAGAAAAAATATTGCAAAAAGTCATGTTAATCAATGTAGGAATTTGGATGTCGCACTTGACGCCATCAGACGAAGCTCCATATTCTTTATTGGAGCCTTAAACTTCACTAAACTCCATACAAAGCTTAATTAATCGTAAACTCAGCCATATGGACTACAAAAAAAAACAACATTTCTCTACTTTTGACATCCTGTCTTGCTGCAATAAAAGACCACGTAAAAAGTATTGCTCCAAGATATATAAGGTATATGAGAACTCGGCTGTTAATCTGTTTTGGTCAATTAGGAACTCAGGAGATATAATCAAAAAGCTAAAAAACAAACACTTCAAATGTTCGAATATAAGTACTTATGGGTTTTCTACACTTTAAACTAATTTACCACATAATCTTATTAAGATAAACTAGTAACTTTAACTGAGAAAAAAATTGCAAGAGAAAACGTTAATTATATGGCTTGCAATGAAACTATAGAGATACAACCTATGGAGTTGTGATCAGGTTTGTGAAGCTCTAAGAGTTCTACTAGATAACATATTTATCAACTTTGGCAATAAAACTTACAGACAAGTATTTGGTATCTCGATGGGAACCAACTGCGTCCCACTCATTGCTGATTTGTGCTTATGTTATGAACGAGATTTCATGCTTAGTTTATCCACGAGACACAATTAGAAATTATTGAAGCTTTTAATGGAACCTTGAGGTATCTTGATAATATTTCAAATATGGACAACCAATATTTTTCAGAAATGGTGAAACATATTTACCCAAAAAGAGTTACAGCTTAACAAGGCTAATTCTTCAGACAGCGTCATTTTTGGATTTGAATTTAATAATTGTAAATAATAATCTAAAAACAAAAATATATAATAAAGGGATGATTTTAATTATGAAATTGTCCCCAACCTTGATAGAGATGTCTCTCTAGCAACATCATACGGAGTCTATATTTCACAACTTATTCAGTTTGCAAGAGCTCGCTCAAAGATAGATGATTTTAATGACAGAAATCTTTAGAGATTGACCCCTCTACAGTTAATCGCTACGCTTTCCTATTTGATGGTACGATGACTAATAAAGTGTAAAACTCCATGATGCTTTTCTCCTATATCCTACTTACAATGGACGGAGGGAGTTGATTTTTGTCTTGCAATTCTCTTAGTCGTGCCCTTAAAAGTTAGGCTCTTGTTGCTCTGACTTCGGACAAGTTTTTGAGTACATTGGTCTAATTTTACTTTAGATTTGCCTTAATTTTATGTTTTACTTTATTAATTTAATTTTGCGCTAATGTTAGTGCCTTTAGAGCGGGGATTTAATTTACATTTGTTATGTCTTTATAGTTTATTACTCATTGCTTAACAAGTTACAACTGCAGAGAGTATACTACATGGTTTAAGCATTATAAGCTAATAACCTCACAAAGTTAGGGTCAGTAGATGTCCATTATATTTAAACATTATACATGGCAGTATCACACACAACACTTCTGCCCTTTTTTAATTTGAAGCTTCTGCATCAAATTTATTATAAGTAAACTTTACCCTTAACATTTACACTAATACTACAGAATTGTGAATGAAATTTTATGAATGAAATATTTTCAAATGATTATTTATTTCTGTTATATTTTTCATGAAATTGTTTAGTGGAAATTATCTGTAATAAAATAAGTATGAGATAAAGTTCTGAAGAGTGTTAATTGTCCAAATTCCAGTCCTATTTAAACTCGATAATAACACAAATTAAATACTTGTTCTTTCTAGGGGAGTAAACCTCTGATCAAAACCATATCTATCTGGTGCTTTTCTATTCCGTAAAACAGCTATGTAATCAAGTACACTTTCACTTTAGTACCCTGATTTCTTTTATGAAATCGAAATCTGTAGACGATAACTAACGGTTTGGATACCAAATGTTCCTTTAACAGCGTTGTCTATTCATCATACGACTTGTCTGCTGGTTTCATCCGCGAACACAAGTTTCGTAATAAACTATTTTTTATAAACAAAGTTTTTCCACCGATCAATGTGAGAAGGGCAGAAACTCGTTTTTCGTCTTCGATATCATTCACCGAAAAGTAATGCACAAGCCTCTCCTCGTACGAAATCCAAGAATCTATGTTTTCATCATTTGGCTCATTTTTTCCAATATATCCAGCCATTTTTATCAATTCCTTAATTTAGAATTTAAATGTAAATTCCACTTATCCTCGTCGCCACTTTGTTATGTCTTTACAGGATTAAGAAAGAGGAGATTACTGTTTTATAGTTTATTACTCATTGCTTAACAAGTTACAACTGCATGGTAAACTACATGGTTTAAGCATTATAAGCTAAGAACCTCCCAAAGGTGGGTTAGTAGATGTCCATTATAACTAAATATTATACATGGCAGTATCATACACAACAACATTGTGTTGTCAAATTGTTGAAAATAGAGGAAGTTTGAGGTTGGCATGCCCTAAACGCGTTAACCCCCAAGTTTCCTTTATATAGGTTATTTACCATTCCAAGGCGATGCCCCTTTTTTCAACTAGTTTTCTGTCTGTCTTGTATTGTCTGTTATGCGCATGTTTTCTTGTTTTTTTGTAAGAGTTTATTCCGCTTCCTTACTCCCCCCCCCCCCCCCCCCCCCCTCCTATAGCCCACCTCCTTCCTCCCATCTATCCATATTTGACATAAATTAATATGTACTTATTAGATGTTTGAAGCAACCCGTCTGTTATATTTTTTCCATTACGGCTTCTTTTTGTTGTGGACCTACTTTGCAAATGCGTTCTTCTGAGTCTGTGTTTTGGTGCTCTGTGCTTCGAGAAATCTGCCCTTACCTATTATCTTTCCTAGATTACGTTATTACGGTGGAAACTCGTAGTTGTTGAGGAACTTATTCCTGGCGGACTTGGGCGTGTGCGAGCAGCGAAAATCCGTACCAGTGATGGGTCCACTACCGGAGCAACAGTAAAATTGTATTATCTCAAGATTTATGAGAGACAATCAATAGATACTCCATAGTGCATTCAAACATATTCAAAAACTGTGATATTTCACAATGAGATAATTCTGAAATTAGGACTGTTCTGTGTGACAATTTGCGAAATTTAGAGATTTTTATTAGTGATGGTATTTATGGACGCGAAATAAATACATTTTAAGTTTTATCTGTGCTATATGTCAGAAAAGGAATGCAAAGATACTTCAATGGTATGTGAAAACATTTAACAGTTTTTTTTATATTCAAGTAATTAACATTACTATTTAGATCTACTAAGTTTTTTTTTAAATGATTTAATCATTACATTTGATAGGTATTCATTTTGAGGCCCCCAGTGTCGGGAATTTATAGTGTAATGATTGATGTTACCGATACGTCTGCGACGTTATATCCGTATATGTTGTTTTGAATAGAAATATAATCAGTAGTTGTTATATCTGTCATAGAAAACCTGCATAAATCTCAACTTTAACATGTGTTACTTTTAACTTAACTGTAATCGCTCCATAAAATGCGGGGCTGTCGATATTTACTATATCTATTTGAATCATAAAGAATTCGTGTTAGACGAAATTCGAGTTTTGTATAGTTAGCATCTCTTTGCTTTCGTAGCTGCTATTTAATGAAGGGTTATCTTTCATGTACATCTTTTGGAGAGATTGATGATAAAAAATATGTAAAAATGGTTTAATTACTTATTTTGATATAAAAAAACGGCAAAGCATCGACAAAATATTTGTTCGGCTACTGGTTTATCTCACGGGGAAAATAACTTCCTTTTGTGACCCCATTTGAGGCCCCATGGAATCCAAATTTTACGTCACAACACCATGCTGATTTAAAAAATCGGATGCAGAAGGAGCCGAAGTTTGTGAAGTGTGGGTTTCATTTATTTCAAATAGTTTTTGGATCCGGAATATAAAACTTTTTCCGGCTAATGGTTCCCAATCAGTATGAATGCTGTTCAATAATGAATAAAAAAATAAAAGTTATGTAAGAATTTCTATTGTTGTAGTTTATTGATGGTAGTAAGGGTACTAAGTCCTGATCTTTAGGCATAACAATAGTTCCTGTCTGGCAAACGTAACATTAAGTCAAATCAATACGTAATTTCTTCCTGGAACCCATTGGATTTTTTGACATTCATCGTCAATTAAAGTTTGGCTTTGGTACCGCCTCAAGTTATATTTGACACAAATGAAAATTACCTATGGTTCGACAGTATGTGGTTTTACAGTCCTTTTCATTCTGATTTTACAGTTTTGGAACATGTTCACCATTTAATTAGTTTTTTAATGAATGCATAAATTGTATCTCATAAGTTCAGTGTATATTATTTGTTTATTACGACTGAAATCTGAATTCATGGATTGCACATTTTGAAGATTTAATGAATGGGAATTGTGTTTGTTCGTATAAATTTAGTTTCATGGATTGACATAACCATGAAAAACGAGAAAATAATCCCCTCTTGAAAAGGAAAATTAATGTTTTTACAGTATTATTTGTATTATTATTTGTGTTTGAATATTAGCATTGGAAATTACGATTTGTGACCATTAACCAGTGTAAAGTTTAAGTCCTGATCAAAGTAGTACACTTTTGTCATATTTTATGATAACATTAAAGTTTATAAAATATTTTTGTAGTGACGATTGTAATACTAATAGTCAGAAAGGGCTGCCGTTGAAGTCTCTTGTAAGGTAAACATTATGATTCTGATAATGGTAGGGTTTTTTTGAGGTTATTTAAAACTACACCATTCTTTTAAAACCATACTGATAGAAGGATTTAAAATTAAATGGAACGTTCATGGGTTTAGTTCTTAAACGTGTCAGAAACAATAGCAATTGCTTCTTACCTCTACATTGTTGTATGCAACCTGTTGAAAAACTGTATGAAATGCAAAGTCATAGCCATCCATGTATGGTTCGTTTCCATTACCATCCATTTCAAGCATTTTGCACAAGACATATTCGTCCTTATCTTTTTGGTCCAAAAGTTTCCCTAACAGTTGTGTCAGTGTTTTCTGCCATTTCAAAATATATAAAATAGTTTAAGGGGATATATATACAAATTTACTGAATGGGTGGCCAGTCAGTTGTGAAAAAGGATTACATGTAACCTTACGGGAATTTTCTAATGTTTGCATTATGAAGCTGAGATTAATTAAGCATAATAAAATCTGCAAAAAGGTCATTTGAAAGCATGTAATTTAATCCAGCAGGATAATAGCTAACTCGGTTTAGCCGAGTTCATGACAGAAAACGAAATGTGCAACAATTCTCACGAAAACTAGCAAATTAAGGAACTTTAATAACGTTAATTCTCTATCGTATTATTACTAGCATGCTGTTTTAAGTTGCGTTTAACGCTTATAAATCAATCCATTAATCAAGCAAGCAATCAGTCAACTACATGTTATATACAGATAAAGATGTTACGCAGATTTCTCTGAATTTAAATAAAACTTACATGTCGATTTTTGACTATATGTTGAAGCATTCTATTCGAAGACATTGTGTAATGACGCTGAACATGGACCAATTCGAGGTAACCAGAAGACGTGTCAGATGCATCTCCAGAATCTTGACAAAAGAACTGTCGAACGCTGTAAATATCAAAGACGAATGAAAAGTTAAAAGGAATATCTAGGTTATAAGAATCAAGTATTTTTACCCACAAAATAAGCAACGTAATATAAAACAATCGGATAAGGTAAGTATAGAATTACAAATTATTTCTGTTTTTAGAATGCTGGGTTTTAAAACTTAAGATAAAACCCAAGAATTTATTAGTTGGTTCGAAAAATACTTTTACTTTCAAGACCACGGCACATTGCAAGCATTGCCAGTGATTTCAAAGTGCAAGAAAATATTGGTAAGACCGATGGATGCTACCGAAAATTTGCATATCAAAAGAGGGGGTTGGGGATTTACTGATTAATTCTGAATAATAAAATGACATTAAGTCAGTGAAAATCATCCAAATTAACATAAAGAAAACACGCACATCTCCTCTTGCGAATGAAGCTTACCATGAAGATGCGATTAATTCCATCCAATGGTTGATGAAGAATACTCCAGACAAGAAATGGTACTATAGTATACTAATGTTAAATAAATGTAAGTCAGTAAAAAATCATTCGACCGAAACAAGAAGATAATTTTTGCTTCTCCTGTTGATGGGAAGAATGGTTGCTTAGAAATATCCCGGACAAGAATTGCACTACTATGTGAGATTGATACTGTTCATAATTTGAAAACTAAAATATGGTATAAATATTAATGATAATAGCAAACTGATTTATTTCGCATAGATCTCTATATTATTTGTTGACAATAGAAGAATATATTCACTACTGTTGAAATTTATCCTTCATAGACTATATGTATCACATGATATCAAAAAATTCATGTCATCAAGGACCTCGGACATTTTCCTATTCAGATTGCCTATCAAATTAAGTAAAAACTGACCTAGGGCTAGTCTTCTGAAATAGCCTTATAAATATAGGTGAAGACTATTTCTTGATATATTCAAATGCATTTTACATGTTTTTTAACTAAAAAGATGGTTTTGTAGACATTTCTGATTCTCATTTCTATTGAAATATGAACATTAATCATTTTTATGTTTTATACACCTTTACCCCCAGTGATGCAACAAAATATTTCACATGCCTTTGTAAATAATTATCATGTACGTATGTTGCAAAAATGGTGCTTGGTCACAGTAGGGGGGGGGGGGGGAATGTAAAAAATTGAAAAAACTACATACAGGGTGTCAGCAAATGAATTTTACATAATATATTTTGACACTTATTGCAGTGTTTCCTAAATCTTACATATCCACAGTCTTATTCGTTTTTGTAAATATTTAAAGCATAGAAAACACAATAATAAATAAATAGTGGACATCGAACGTCAAGTTTGAAAGCAGACTGATCCTGATAAGTATATCTTATGAATTTTTCAATCAGGTCTGCTGCCACTTGACAGTCGAAGTCCGTCGATTGAGTGTCAAAAGGAGACAACTGCGTCTGTCGCAAGTCATGAACCAAGCAAGCTGCCTAGACATATACAACTAGAAGTATGTGTCTTCAACCTAAACATGGCAAAGAGATATACACAAATTTCTATGGGAATAGTGCCACTGCAAATGCCTTTTTACCCTTTGTAGGATACAGTTATGGCACACCTAGAATGCATTTTAAGAACAACCTTTGCTTTAATTCGAACCAAAAAAGCACTCGATCCAGCATCCTCAACTCTAACAGAAGTACACTAGACACCGACTTCTGAACTGACCCGGGTGTCCTCAGAACTAACACTGACGCCCCCAGAACTAACACTGACGCCTTCAGAACTAACACTGACTTCTCCAGAACTAACACTGACACCCCTAGAATTAACACCAATTCACCCACACGTCTGACCTGAAACTTATTCCGAAGCCAACCGAAATAGTAGTAACGATCCCCAAGGAATTAATTAATTAATTTTTAAAGAAAACAAAGTCTATAACACTAGGTATTTTACTTATAGTATTGACATTATCTTAAGACACATTATACGGAGATCTTTGTTAAGGAAACGTTTATCAAACAGTAAATTAACAATTACACAATTTATATAAACATTAATTTACAGATGTAGTCTCTGTAGTCATTTCACTGTTCAATTAAAATATGTATACATCGATAAGAGTTTGTAATGTTTAGATAAACATTCGTTTAAACATTTATGACGACTTTGATTAGAATTCCCTTTGTAACATTTTATTATATTAATGGCTTTTATACAGAAGATACCTTCAGTAAAATATTTTAAGCTAAAACTAAAAATGCGTTACATTCATAGTTTACCGACTAACCCTTTTAAATGTATAATAACACTCGTTCTTCTGAATATACCTTATTTTTTCTACTTACTAAGTTAAAGTTGAAAAATTTGTTTACATATGGGGTTAAATTAATGTAACCAATGAATTGTTGTGCACATTAACTATATAAGCCTTGTATCGCATAGGAGATGTAAAGAACTACAACGCTGTGCCCAGGTTCTACCTTTAATCGTTGAAACGTATCTTAGAATCATGTAACAACAACGGATATGACGTAGACGTCACTAGCGCGACGTCGTATGTTAAGGTAGTTCTGCACGTTTGATAAACCGGAAGTGATGGCGTTACGTCATTTATCCGGAAAACGTAGAATAAAGCCTGGATTCGGCGTACGGAAATGAAAATAATTTTATGATTTAATCGAAACCTGTGGGTAAATTTATTACACTGTTGCTATACTTCTAAAGTCAAAGTATGATATTAAAACATATGACACGTTAAAACATTTAAGAAATGTCTTAAAATTAGCGTGAAATATCCGGTTCACTTTAATCTTGGTCAAATATCTCAAAAATAAGCAAACGGACCTATACATTTTATTTCACCAAATTATAGTCCATATGTTTATTTACAACTGTGAGAAGTTTTATCAAAATCTACATTGTAGAAAAATTTCTATTCGCGAAAATGTTATGAAAGTTATTATTTTCCCATAGACTCCCATTAAGAAATATTGCGTGAGGTCCAAATTTTTCAAATCAGTCTAGCAAAAAATAAAACACACGACCCTATCTTTTTTATTTGCTGAATATTCTAGGTATATTCTGAAGTTTTGAAAAATCAGAGTTTAATCAAATTCTACATTGTAGAAAAAATTTTGATCCAAACGTGCAGAACTACCTTAAAGCGCGGTAAATAACGTTAAACATTTTCTATATTCTGGGGGCCGCGAAAAGTATTATCTATAACAAAGTACTTAAAAGGATGAAACATGAGTACTTAAATATCTGAATCAAACTTGTCAGAAATACAAGTATTACACACCTAGTAAAATGAAGTTTATTCATTTTAGATTAGAAAGATTCTTTCTCAAAACGTAATAGGCGTAGTCTAAGTATTCACTTAATTGTCTCTGATTTTCTGATCAATCATTACTATTTCTGTTTGAACAATTTATCGTTTATAGTTATGTATTGTATCCGCCCGAAATATAATCTGAACAGTCGAGATCTGTATCAAACACTTTACTAGTGTTATGAATAATAGTCTCTCATGGAACACAATTTCCGCAATCTATTATATGAAGTATCTTGTGTAATCACTTATTAAAAATCAGAACTTCAAACAAACTATTTTTAAAGGTAATGAACTTCACTTTTCACTGGTGACAGTCTCTAACGGATACAGTTTCACCACTGGTCTCGTCGTTAGCCCATTAACAGTCTTTATTTTCGCGGCACGAACTAAACCATCATTTCCTGTAATCAGTTCCTGGACTACTGCAAGTTTTCAGCGCAGCCTTGGTCCTTCATCGTGAACTTGTACCACATCTCCGGCCCGTATAGATCGTTCGTTTGATCCTGTAGTTTTGTGGTATTCTCGTAAAGAGGTCAAATACTAAGTCCTCCAGCGTTTCCAAAAATGGTTGATTATATTTGCCTGGTTCTTCGCTCTCCGGGTAAGTATAGACTGGTCACTCTGAATAGACGCCATGCCGGTTTCCGTTTCAATGTCGTAATACGGAAGTGACGTCACCCTACGGCCGTAAAGAAGATGTGCCGGTGTTAATGGTGCACTTTCTTCTATGTTTGAGGAAGTGTACGTGATAGGTCTGCCATTTAAAATTGCCTCGATTTCAGTCACAATGGTACGTAAAGTTTCTATGGTTACAAAAGCTCTTCCGAGAATCTTCTTCAAAGTCGTCTTGGTAAGACCTATTAACCGTTCCCAAAATCCGCCATACAACGGGGCCCGATTTGGTATAAATTTCCACTCTGTTCCCTTCATGCTGAGCGCTTCTTGTAGAGAAGTTGACTGGAAAAGTTCCTTAAGTTGACTGGCTGCTGACAGGTAAGTTGTGGCGTTGTCCGAGATCATGAGTTTTGGCAAGGATTTTCTGCTGCTAAACCTCCTGAATGCTTGTAAGAATGAATCCGTCGACAAATCTGCAGCTACTTCCAAGTGAACGGCCCTTGTAATTGCGCATGTGAATAAGCAGATGTAACATTTAGACTCACTTCCGGTTTCGTTCCTGACGTAAAGCACACCAGTAAAATCCACACCTGTAACACTGAACGGTGGGGCTTCTTCTACTCGGATCTTCGGGAGTGGCGGTGGGTCTGGTGCTCGATACGGTTTGCCAATAACTCTTGCACAAATTACACACGTCCTTAGTACTGATCGGACGCACTGGCGAATGGCAGGAAACCAGTACTTTTGTCTTAGGTGAGTAATGGTGGCGTTTACTCCAGAATGAAGTTGTTTTCCGTGTGCATCTTGGATGACTAATCTGGCAAGTTTATGTTTCCTTTGTAACAGGTAGGGAAACTTTGTTGCGTATTCCAGCGGTGCATTATGAATTCTTCCTCCGCAACGAATAAGTCCGTCTGTATCTAGGTATAAACGCAATTGTCTGACGAGCGGTAACCGGTTTCTATTACCCTTCAGATTTTCAATTTCTTCTTTAAACGAGGTCGCATGACAGGATCTCAGTCATGGAATTTCAGCATCATGAAGTTCGCTCGCCGACAAACTTCCGGTTTGTCTGTTTGTATTTTGTCTGCAATTGTGGATGAATCTCATAAGGTTAGCTGTGACGCGAAGTAGCTTGGTGTAAGAACTGTAATGTGTAATGTCAATTACATTATGGATTCCGAGTGTGTCTGAGCACTGTAAACTTGACACGTTGATAGTCTCTTCTGAGTTACCAGCATTCTCTTCAGTTGTCGTCTGCGGTGTCACGTGTTCGTATTTCCAGGTAGGCCACTGTACTCTGTTTGTCAACCATGACGGACCGGTGTTCCATAACTGGTTATCGAGGAAAATGTCTGCAGATACACCACGTGTAAGTAAGTCGGCTGGATTATCGTTCGTAGGGCAATATCTTCATAGTGATTTTCCTGTAAGTGGGTTGATTTCATCGACACGATTTCTCACAAAGCGTTTGAGAGGTTTTGATGTTGTCAGCCAATGTAACACTATCTGACTATCTGACCAAAACGTTACATTTGGTGTGTGTAAACTCTTCTGTAGATGTGAGGCTAACCGAGCACCAATCAAAGCAACCACGAGCTCCAACTGAGGTAAGGTCAATGTCTTTAGTGGAGCGACTCTGTTCTTAGCCATAAGTATACTTGTTTGTTTCTCGTTACTGAAATATGCCACTGCTCCGTATGACTTAATACTAGCGTCAACAAATATATGAAGGCATGTGGTACTATTCGGGTTCTGTGTAGGTAATAGCTGTCTTGAAAACTTGACGTCTTTGACTCTGTTCAGGTCTTCTGCAAGCTGGTTCCAGATGTCTCTTATAACTTCCGGTAGGAATATGTCCCAGTCGTATTTACTTTTCCAGAGCTCTTGAAGTAAAATCTTAGCTCGAACCGTAATTGGGCTAAGTAAACCGAGAGGGTCGTATATCTGTGACGAGAATTTGAGAATTGTCCTCTTGGTTATTACATCTAAGCTTGGGATACTTCTATTGGTAAATGACAGTTTATCTGTTTTTGGGTTTCATTGCATTCCAAGTACCTTGATGATGACGTCATTGTCAAGTACTCCGTCGGCTGCCGCCAAGGATCGCAATTTTTCACTGTTCGACGTCCATGACCTTAGATTCATACCGGCTTTC
Organism: Mercenaria mercenaria; assembly: GCF_021730395.1. NCBI lineage: Eukaryota > Metazoa > Mollusca > Bivalvia > Venerida > Veneridae > Mercenaria > Mercenaria mercenaria. The sequence continues at coordinate 26,286 of NW_026462659.1, read as the reverse complement.
CTCATCAGACATCTAGCTTCTTTGAAGTAGGTACACGCAGACGACTCAGATTCAAAGCTTGACAGGACGTTGTCGACGTATAAATCTCTCTGGATGACTTCCGCTGCCTGCACGTGTTTGTGGAGTTCTAGATGCTTCAAAATGGTAGCACTAAGCATGATCGGAGAACATGTAGCTCCAAACAAAACTGCTTTAAAATGGTAAATACATAGTGGACTGCTCGGGTTTAGAATGTCACCAGACCATAAAAATCGAGTAGCATCTCTATCTCTTTCGTCCAATCCTACATGTAAAAAAGCTTTTTCTATGTCTGCTGTAACAGCGTATTTGCGGAGACGAAATCTGACTAGTATGTTGGAAAGGTCGTTAAGTATCGGCGGGGTCGACTCAAGGCAACAGGTTTCATTTAAACTAGGTAAGTTAGGTGACTGTCGACAGCTACAGTCGTACACGATCCAAATTGGTGTAGTTGAAGATTCCTTTCTGACTGGGTGATGGGGTATATAATGGACTTGTCCGGTGGGTGGGGTATCAGTAATGACTTTTTCTATATAACCTCTGCGTTCATGCTCTGTAATTATGTCGTCGTATTTTTGTAGTAGATACGGGTCTCTCTGTAGTCTTTTTATGGTGTTTTCTGTCCTCTTCTTAGTTACCTCATAGTTAGTTGGCAACGGCGGATGTTCTAGTTTCCATGGTAACTTAGCCGAATATCTGCTACCTTTGAATTCTATGCACGATTGCTGATAATTTTTTAAGTAATCTGATTTTGTTGTCTTCAGTAGTCTGTGTAATCCCCATACTTTCTAGGCTCCAAAATCGTTCTGTAGATCAACAGCCCGGATGTAGTTAACATTTGTCATGGCGAATCCTTCAATCACTTGTGCTGCTTTTCCTTCAAGTTGTGATTTCAAGAGTAACTAAACTTTTGCACATCGGTAAGGTTATTGTTCATATGTATGGTAGACTCATAAGAATCCCAGAAAGATTGCCATGTTAATATATCGCCATTGAATGTTGGCAGGGAAATTTTAGGTAATCTGTAAAATTGAGCAGAATTATACGAATTGTTACTCACATTTCTGTCGTTGAAATACCTATCTTCTGAGTTTGAGGCGTTACCATTTCGCTGTCCATCTCTCTCTCGTAAACTTTGCTGATCACCTGACTCTCTAGAATTCTCCTGATCATGTATTTCTCTTTTGGTATGCTGATCTTCTCGGGGAAGTGACGTTGTACAACTCTTTTCTTGTTGATTTCGGAATTCTCTGAGTTGACGCAACTTTATCTCCAGCTGTAGTGAATACTCTTCTGCTTGAAATATCTCGTCTTCTATACACTCGATTTCTGTGTTTGAAAGTATGTTCTCGTTAAGTGTCTCTAGTATTTGTACCTTGGCTTCAATTGACTCTAGAATAGCGTTAAACTCCAGTAATGACGCATTCTCCTTCGCCTGCTCAATTTTGGTGAGATTTTTATGTCACGGCACCAATATCGCATAGGAGATGTAAAGAACTACAACGCTGTGCCCAGGTTCTACCTTTAATCGTTGAAACGTATCTTAGAATCATGTAACAACAACGGATATGACGTAGACGTCACTAGCGCGACGTCGTATGTTAAAGCGCGGTAAATAACGTTATAACATTTTCTACACCTTGTTATAATCATTGACACTGTTATAATAATTGTTTTAACCTGTTATCGTTGTGAAAGGACTATTACAGCAACATACAATCCCAGGGGTCACAAATTAGCAGTGATATTCAAGTATCAGCTCTTTCAGGCCAAAGAGCTGGTATGGTGAAACTAAAACATTTATTTTACGAAAGACCCGTAGGGACCTTTCAACTTCAAAAAGTCACAACTGTTAGTTTATGAATTCACGATTTCAACTTCATGAATTCACGATTTCACCTTAGTAAATTCAACAGTTCTCGATTTCAACTTCTTAAATTCATGATTTCAACATCTTGAATTCACGATTTCAAGTTTCAACTTCATGAATTCAACTTCATGAATTAACGTTTTGAACTTCATGGTTTTAATTTCACAAATTCACGATTTCAACTTCATGAATTCACCTTTTTGAATTTTACGATTGCAACTTCATGAATTTACGATTTCAACTTCATGAATTTACGATTTCAACTTTACGAATTCAACTTCGTGAATTCGCGTTTTGAACATTATGATTTCAACTTTACTAATACATGATTTAAACATCACGAATTTACCATTGCAAATGCTTGAATTCAACTGTGACGTACTTACTTCATGATTTTTATTTCAGTTGCGTATTCATATAAAAAGAAAATTCAGTTTAAATTTATGGACAATGATATTTTTCTAAATACTGGCAATTTTCTGGCAATTTCTTGCAACATTTCAGTGAAAAGCTTAGAAGGCAAATATTCTCACATAAAACGTGGTTTACGAAAATATGTTATTTTTCCATCATCTTAACACCAGGGGGTTTTATTCTTCAGATGGTATGTTTCTGGTTCCAACAAAACTGTGGACAAACCGCTATATTTGACTGATAAGGAGACAAAATTAATACTACTTAGATGCAAAATGTTTAGCATAATTTGCATAATTTTCACTACTTTCAGGCATTTCAGTCACAGATTGCTCTTCCCCAGAAATTAACCATGAGTCTGTAGATATGATCTCAATGTACAGTATATTGTTCTGCTGTTCGAATGTGTTTGATGACAGACTGAAACTACTTGTTGCAGTTTATAAGGTATGTTTTTCCATCTTTTTTTCCTTAGTTACGGTCCTGGGAGCAGTTTCTAGTATTCCAGAGTACGGTATATTGTACAATCATAAGTATTTGTACGGATAACTTTTGTGGATTTTCGTAATTGTATCATTTAACCCTAATGAACAAATACAGTCCCCATTCGATTACGTTTGAAAGTGAAAATCCATGATTTTATATCTGAATAAAATAGTATTTTGGGTCAAAGTCACAAAATTTTACAACCGCAATTTTTACTTATTTTACCGTATATATGGTTAGCTATTGTTATTGCATAGTGTCCGTTATCAGTATTTTTTTGTTGTCAACTCTTTATTGATAATTTGTCAACACTTCAGAGGTCAGAATTTTATTTAATCTTAATTGAACTTTGTCAGTAAATTTGCCTTATAAAATCATTAAAAATGCCATTACTAGGTCATTTTGAGTCAAAAGCTAGGTAACTTGGTAAAATTTTACACATATATTGTTAATTGTTCAGGGCTTCGTTTTCTACATAATCGTCCGGAAACTTTATTAGGCTGTTTATAAGTTTATTTGTTAAGTTTAAAGATGAATTAATTGAATTAAAAGAACTAGGCCAAAAGGTTAAATGATTTGAAAAACTTGTTTTAAGTCTGAAGCTGTTGAAAAAATAGTATCTTAGCAAATGTCAGAATATTACTAGTAGGTGATTTCACAGATCTGACTGTCTGGTGACCCTTTACAAAGCGTCTTTGTTGATAGCATAAACGGTGCCATACCAAGCTAATTGGTTGGTCACATATACAAGATCATATGTGGATGGGACTAGATATTCATATCTTACTGTATAAACATTTTGCAGTTCTCTTTCTCATCAGTAATTGGTATGATTTTCATATAAATACAAGTCAACATGTCATAAAATCGCAGGGGGGGGGGGGGGGGGGGGGATTGGGCAGGCCAACCCTGTACAAAAACAACTGAAAATATTTTAAAGCATTTGTTCAGAAGTATGTCCACTTTGTGGGAGAACTATTGTAATCATTAAAGTTTGCTTCCTTTTGATGTAAAAGCATTTCTTTTTGTTTTGCCCAACTTTTTTGTCAGGACCTCTTTTATCAATTGACAATGTATGATTTGTGTTTTACAGACTTACTTCTTAAGAGCAGGTGGCTACAGATTAGAATGTCAACAAAATCAGTATATTTTAAAAGCAAGATAGAATTAACAGGAAATATGAAAAAGAAAGAACAAGGGAACTTGAATAAAATAAACTTTTAAGGATATGAATTCAGTTAATTAGCTGAATCTTAATTTATAATAAGAAGAGTAGCGGTCGATTAAGTTCTGTTACTTTAAGAAATGAACTACTGTTATCACATTATTTTTGTTATACACATAAAATATACTCATGATTTGCTAAATCATATTTTCGATAGTTGTTTACAGTAACTCATAAATTACTCAAAAGTTGTTTGTTGGATAACATAGTAGGAAGTATTACTGAATCCATTGTTTTCCTATATGTCCCTTTGTGACTCTTAACCTTGAAAAGTTCATATGCAATATTGAAAGGAGGATAGACATGTTATTAAACATTTTCTCTATTTGGATGACATTTTCTATGTATTTTTGACATACAATTAAAAGTATTGTGGAACTTCAAAAGCGAATTTATAAGGAATAAAATGTTGTTTTGTTTGATGTCTAATTTGCATATCACATCGGTGCTGAACCTTTTAAAAATGGGCCTTTAGATGACATTATCAGTTAACTGACTAAAAATATAAAATTTGTGTTGATTTTATGTTACTGTGAAATCATTTTTATTCGCGTAGAATGAATTTTTGCGTATATCGCGCTAGAACCGATGCGCGAATTTAAGACCGCGCTATTATTTTTTCATTATATTTTTCATTGCTAAAATTGAAAATGCGCGAATTAAAGTCCGCGCGAAACAGTCCTTTTTCACGTTTGCGCGAAATTTCATGCCAACGAATTTAAATGGTTTCACAGTATTTTATCATACTTCTATTTAGTAATACTTTCTATGAAATTTTAAAGAGAATAATATGTTCTTGTTGAAAAAAAATTATACATTGAAAATACAAATTAAAGTAAGTCACTTTTACTTTATTTTAGTTTTGAAACGTACTTATTTCAAGCTTGAAATTTCTGTCTAAAAGCATTCAGTACTGTACTAAAACTTGTATTTAAAGATAAGCTGTATTTCATAAATGGACAAAACAAAGTCTTACATGTCATCATAATAAATCATACTTAAGCCAGTGGAAAGCTTATTCAGTGAACAAAATTTTAGTTTCGGTGCAAGGCCTTCCTTATGTCTGTATAAAAGCAAAATTAGAATTTGGATTACCAAGCGTAGCAACAAAGAGTGGGTAATTACAAAATCACAATTACAATCAAGATATGTAAAACATTCAAGACTTGACAACCAGGCTTAAATGTCTCTTAACTTGCTGGGGTGCTTTAACAATGTGACTGTAAACACTCCATGTCAAGTTTGAAATCGGGTTACTGAAATCGGGTTACCTGTGCTCAAAAACTAGTTCACTAGGTCAAATCTAAGGAAAACCTTGTCAACGCTCTAGAGGTAACATTTTATGTTTGATCCTCTTATAATTGTGTCAGAATATTTGTCTCTCTGTAATCAAAGGTCAAGATTGAATAGATTCGCAGAGGTAAAAAACTAGATCACTTGATGAAATCCTAAAAAGAACTTGTAAACACTTTAAGTTTGATTCAAAATTGTTGTCTCTTTAAGATTAAGCCAAAGTCAAAATGGACGGCCTTAGGTCAAAAACTTGGTTATCTGGTCAGGTCATGAAAAGAATCTTTTTAACACTCGAAATGTCATATCTTCCTACAAAAATGTCAGGATGTTTGTCTACGAAGTCTAGACCAAAGTGAATACAATGTTATCTAGGGAAATAGCCAGACAAGGTGAGCGGTAAAGAAAGGTATTGATGTCACGCGGCATTTGTTGATTTTTTTGTTCCGGTCAATTAAAGCTTCAGGGTGAAGTATAGTTGGGTGGTTGAAATGGCAGTTTCAGTAAATTGGACTTGAATTTTTAAAGGTGTGCTTCTTTTCAACCAAAGCATTAGTTTGTTAGCCAGTATTAGGTGGAAGCGTTTCAAATTGTCCAGCTCAAAACGCGAGTTCTTGAAGTTGAATTTATGAAGTTGAAATAGTAAATTCGTGACGTTGAAATCGTTAATTCGCAAAGTTGAAATCGTTAATTCGCAAAGTTGAAATCGTGAAGTTCAAAACGTAAATACATGAGGTTGAAATCATTAAGTTGAAATAGTGAATTCGTGAAGTTGAAATCGTGAGAATCATTCAAATATTGACATACTACTTAACCCACCTTTTTCCGTCCATTGCCGAAATGAAAACGGCTGTAAGATCGTCAGTCATATTTTCAAATTTCTTTTGGAATGATTCCAATAGACGTTTAGATGACATATGTTTTTCAAACGTAATGCAAGCAAGCTTTGCCAGGTTTTTCTCTATGCACATATTCTGGATTGCTGAAACCATCTGTTTGGCGCACTCTTTGATACTATCGCTACTCATATGTCCTTGTAAGTATGTCTTGTATATATGGATAATCTGAAGAAACAGACGCATGCCATGTTGTCAACTTTAAATGAGACATTGTTCAAAACATTGTTACATTTTTTTTTAAATATAACACGATTATAGGTCATATGGCGACATTCCAGCTTTGATGGTGGGGAAGATCCCAGGCACCCCTCCCTGCATTATTTAGTCACGAGCGGGTACTTCGGTAAACCCACCGACCTTCAATAAGCCAGCTAGAATGCTTTGTCAAATGAAGAGAATGCCGCATTTCAAAAACCTCAAAACATGCAATGGAAACAACAGGCATTGCATGTGAAACAAAAATAATCCTGTATAATAATATCAAAAGCAAACCAAGAACAAAAAGTACATGTATTCAATGCCTTTATAGAAGACAGAGCAGTTTGTTTGTTCCAAGAGACGCTGTTTTCTTACGATTTTCTTGTTCGTTTCATACATCATTTACGTCACAATAAAACAACATAAAATATATAAAAAATATATCTATAAACTTTGGATGTTTCTTTTTTATTTCTTACGAGGAGTGTTCGATATGAATTGCTTATTGTCCTCTAGCTCGATATCCACTTGGGCACGATAAAAACCAATACCTACCTGTATAGGGTTATTCAATACCTACACAACGGTGTATAAATGTACATGTTAGACTAAGTGTAAGACATAAAATTTTCCATTTGAATACACGCAATCATTGACCACTGTAGTAAAAATGGTTGGTAGAAGCGTCGACAAGAAAGATGAAATACGGGCTTACATCAAAGCTCGCTCAAAACTTGGTTGTTCTTTGAAGCAGCTGATGACTGAACTTTCTACTGCTTATGGACCTTCTTGTGTGTCTTATGACACAGTTCGGCGGTGGAAAAAGAAATTTGAGTCTGGTGTAGAGTCCATCAAAAATGCACCGAAATCAGGTAGGCCAAAATCTGCATCTCGTAAAGAAAACGTTTCCAAAATAAAGGAAATCATTGAAGGAGATGCCAGATTTACAGTTCGTGATATTGCACGAAAGGTAGGCATATCACTATCAACGGTTCACCTTATTTTGAAGAAGCATTTGAAAGTCAGAAAGATTTCTGCTAGATGGGTGCCACATCGGTTGACTGATGAGCAAAAGAGGCAACGGGTTAAAGTGGCCAAAAAGCTGCTTCAAATGTTTCCAAAATATGACAAAAAGCAGTTTGCCAATGTCGTCACAGGTGATGAAACCAGGGTCCATTATTCTGAGTCCGTCAGAAAGATTAGCAATAAGATCTGGGCCACTGAACACAGCAAACGCCCAATAATTGCCAAACGTTCTTTGAGTGCAAAGAAGGTTTGGTATGCAATCTTCTTCTCTGGTGAAGGAGTCGCAATAAAAGTGCCGGTGAAAAAGGGCAAAAGCATCACCGGAAAGTACTACAAAGACGTAGTACTGAAGAAACTGAAAAAGTATTATCAGAAACGACGCCCTGCCACTGGTTTTAAACATGTCCGTCTTCTACATGGCAATGCCCCCGCTCATACCTCCGCAATAGTTACGGCGTTTTTGAAGAAAGAAAAAGTAACTGTTTTGCCTCACCCCCCGTATTCCCCAGACCTTGCCCCATGTGATTTATTTTTGTTTCCGAAATTGAAATCATTCCTTGCTGGGCGGAAATACCAGTCCCGACAGGCACTTGGATCTGCCATTCATCAGTACCTTATTACTGTGCCCAAATCAGCGTACCGTGACGCCTTCAAGAAGTGGATACATCGGCTGAAACTTTGCATTTCTAGCCACGGGGAGTACTTCGGGGGCATGAAATGAGCCCTTTTGGGCTAACTTGAAATTTGAAGTCTCTAGATAGAAATAAGCAATTCATTTCGAACATCCCTCGTATATATGGACAGCGTTGTTTTGTAATTCTTAATCCGTAATAAATTAATGGTTATACTTTGCACATTGACGATTGTATTGCAAAGCAAATGAGCAGTTAGAAAGACCCCATGACGTGTTTGGAAGGGGATATCCGCCATTTTACACATTTTATTAGTTGATATTTCGTTATGCCAATTCATTTCCCATGTTAGTTTTTTTAAGTGCATTGTCCCTATTTGTATGTACATTAACATTATATCATTTTAATAATGACACTAGTCGGTGTTTTTAATGAATTGTTAAAACATTTCAGGTATAAATTCATATAATTTAATCAAAAAATTTCAGTTGCAAATATTTTAATTTGAGTTGAGTTGATTGATTTACAATTGCAAAGTTCAATTTCTTGTTAAATTTTTGTTGTTTTCAAAACATTATTTATATTTAGATACATAAACAGTACTTTAAAAAAACAGAGGCATAAATAAGATCTAACCTATGTGTTTGGAAAGGAAAACGAACATCATTTGCACAATGAAATGTTGATTATCAAACATACAATCGTCCTCATAATAACGACTGCAACACAATACAATTGTTCTCATCATAATTTGTACGTTACAAAACGAAGCCGAGAACCAGCCCTCATTTTTACGACAGAGGTCGCCGTATATCAATAACTGCTCCCTCTCCTGTGCAACATCAATTTTCACCCCGTGGAAAAAACAGCTACGAAGTGTTCAAACATGCGAAATATGACAACATCGAACTTACATGTAAAACATCTGCATATTTTGACTATGTCAAAAAGAATTTCAATAAAGTTCGACCCTGTATCACCAAAATATATACCCGTATCAAACATTGATGTGTAGTTATGGATCCTGGATAAAGACTGACACCATGTTCGAGTACATTGGATAGTCCTAGGGATTAGGGTTTTGAGTAGCTGACGTACCCATAAGGTTAAGGCAGGCCAAGGTCACCGGGTAGTGTTTAAATTTAGGAAATATGTCAATTTTGACCATGTCTGAAAGGCTTTTTTTGTTTGTTTTGGGTTTAACGCCGTTTTTCAACAGTATTTCAGTCATGTAACGCCGGGCAGTTAACCTAACCAGTGTTCATGGATTCTGTACCAGTACAAACCTGTTCTCCGCAAGTAACTGCCAACTTCCCCACATGAATTATCAGAGGTGGAGGACTAATGATTTTAGACACAATGTCGTTTATCAAATAGTCACGGAGAACATACGCCCCGTCCGAGGATCCAACTCGCGACCCCGCGATCCGTAGACCAACGCTCTTACCTACTGAGCTAAGCGGGCGGACTGAAAGGCTTTAAACCTGTTCCGAACCCTTATGACCACGATATATACATGTATCATACATGGTCATGCAGGTACGTAGGGCTGAATAAGGACACCGATTTGTCTTCTAACTTCGTATTTTGAACATGACAAAGAGATTTTCGACCATATTCGAGCATTTTTTGCCAAACAAATATACAAATATTCTACATGGTTGTATAGGAGTAAGTCCTGGCTATTGATTTGGACCATGTTTTAGTACCTAGGACAACCCTTGAGGCCAGGGCATGTCATATATGGCTACAAGGTATGCCTACAACAAAGAAAATAGGACTTTAAACCATGTCTGGAAGGCTTCGGACCCAGTTGAATCCCGTTTGGCCAAAAGATGTACCAGTTTTATGCATCGTCGACTAGATATTGGTCCTGGCTAAAAGGTAACATGATGTTTGAGTACCTGAGCTGGCTATGTTTGTCAGGAGGTTATGAAGATATGACTGTTCCGACAAGGTCCATCCCTCAATTTAATATATGAAGAATGCATATTTTTACGAAAAATTTTACATTTTGAGACGGTTCCCCGACAAAAGCGTCGGTGGAAAACATATAAAAATTACATATCTTTCTAGACAGTGTATAGATTTAATTCATAAAAGTTATTTCATTAAAATATCTTGTGTTTGGAACATTCTGCAATGATTTGAATTGATGAAAAACATGAAATTTTTCCTTACGAAAATGTACGGAAATACATAAATGATTTTTCCAACTACTTATTAATTTGATATCTTGGTCCTTACACTTTTTATAATAAAATGAAATTGATGGAATTTTCGAAAAAGAAATGCTACAAAAATTACTGTTATACGGTCCTTATAGCAAGTTTACAGATCGTACAGACGGACAAAACTTACCTGAACCTATTTATTTCCCTAAAATAATAGATATATACCAAAAGAGTGCTACTTTAGTAGTAATGTTTTTAGATAAATAATGTACATTTACGTGTTTCCTTTTACGTTTGGACCTGTCACCCATGTTCGGGCCCGGTCGACCATAGGATCGGGTTTAAACCTTGTGCTATCCCTTTATGAAATAGTTATTGGAAAATTCTACAAATTCATGTCATTTTTATTTAGATATCCGTAGTACTTTTGTCGTAATATTTGATTGAAAATGACAATCTTTTAAAACTTGAACATCTCTAGAGACCGGTTTTATCCAACCAGGGGGTTCTGATAGTCTTTTATTGTGTTGTATTAACTAATACACAATATCTAGCTAACCCTCGAGGGTTCAACGCAATAAGGGCGTATCTACATATAATTATTGTATGTAGATATGCCCTTATTGCGTTGAACCCTCGATATGTAATATACGAAAAAATGTATGATTTTAATGGTGAAACAAAGAGTGCCGTTTTATTTTGTCTCTGTCAAAAGCGGTAACGAAATTAATTTTATAATAGCGATGTGATTTTATTGCTTTAATTTACATTTCACGAACCTAAACGACAGCATTGATACTTATTTATATACAAAAAGTGCTATTTTTTTTTTTTTGCAACAGTGACGAAGAAATAAGCAGCAAGTGTCTTTATATTAGTTAAAATGAAAATTCAGTTTCAATTCTTACGAAAAAACCCGATATTTCTTATTTCTGAGTAAGTTTTCTGTGAAACTATGACCCCTCTTCAGTCAATCGCTAAGCTTTCCTATTTGATGGTGCGATGACTAATAAAGTGTAAGACTCCGTGGTGCTTTTCTTCTAAATCCTACATACAACGTACAGAGGGAGTTTAATTTTATCTTGCAGCTTTCTTAGTCGTGACCTTAAAAGTTAGGCTCTTGGTGCTCTGATTTAAGTCAAGTTGTTGAGTACATTGATGTAATTATACCTTAGATTACCTTAATTTTATGTTTAATTAATTAATGTAGTATTTGTTCGTTAGAGCTTTTCTCAGCGGGGATTTTATTTACATTGTGTTGTCTTACTTGTTGAAAATAAGGTAATGTTGCGATGTTGACATGCACTAAACGCGTTTAAACCCCTAGTTTCCTTTTAATATTATTCGCAACATCACATAAGACATCGCATCTACAAACATGCACTGTTCATTACTAATTTCGCATTGTACGAGGTTTGTTCAAAAAGTAATGTCACTTGCAAAGGTTTTCCTGTATTGCAAAGTTTCTGATTAGTTTAACTTGTGCTGCCCTTCAAAATGTTCTCAATCAGCCTGAATATACCTTTTGAGTCGGTCAATCAACTTTTGGAAGCATTATTCATACTCTGCTATAGAAGCGCCAATCTGATACTTATAAACTGCAGATTTAAGGGCATTTCTTGAGTTGTATCTTCTTTTCCAGACAGTTTCATATATGACATGTATTGTCATCAACTTCCTTTCAACTTTTATTAGTTTATGTAACTAGTATTATTACTACAATGATGTAAGGATGTTACTGGCGATCACTCCAGAAAAATACAACTGGGATCATGCATGTTTATTTAACGGGAAACATACAAAAATATAAATTTCTGTGTGACAAGTTGTGCATAAAATGAGATCACAAATATAAAAATTCTCCATATACCCCTATAGAAAATTTGTATCTTTTATCGTCAACATGTTGTATTACTTAGCGTCAGTTTTATACCATTTTGCGAGCCTCGAATTTGTATCATTTATTGTTGGTTGAATCATTTATCGTCAGTTTTTTTGGAAATATGGTAAGTGCGAGGTTGGCATTCCCTAATCGCAATTAAACCTCCAGTTTCCTTTATGTAGGTTACTGACCGTTCCAATGCGGTGACCCTATTTTCAACCGGTTTAAGGTTTCTGTCTTGTTGCGTATGATGTCTTGATTGTTGGAAGCGGTTTTTTCCTCCATCTCCTTGCTTCTTCTGTCGCCCCTCCTTACCCCTTACATTTGCGCTCCCCCGTTTTTTTACATCCCTGCCCCTTTACTATGAGTTGGTTTTCGTGCTCCCTCCCCCTTAATTTTGATTACCGAGATCCTGGGACGATGCATGATTGTTTTATCCCGCTTGTTGGTGTACATTTGTGTGCTTGTTTGCCTAAAGCGCTGCCTTGCAGTGTTGTTATTTCTTACTTGTCTGTTTTCTATGTTAGTGAGATGGGTGTGGTTATGTATTTATCTATTGATACATGAGTGTCTGCGCTATTGTGGTTTACTTTGTAGTGTAACTGTGATTGAGGAACGTGGCATTCCCTTTGTATATTCATCCTTGTTCTTCTTTCCCCTGAAAACTCCTTCCCCATCCCTTTCTACACTTTACCACTGCCGCCCCCCCCCCCCCCCCCCCACCCCTCTACCTATATTTGGCATAAATCTGTAATGATAAATTTAAAATGTCTGAATCTAACCATAAAATATTCAATTCCAAATACACTGAAATCAAATCAAATTACAAGGATCATTTCCCAGTTTACACAGACGGTTTTTAAGATGATTAAAGGGTTGGCTGTGCTACTGGCTGCAACCTTCATTGATCAAAATACGTTTGCGAAATAACGCATCAATATTTTCAGCCATGGCAAAGCTAATGATTTTGCCATTAACTGTGTAAAGAAAAGAAAAGTTTATTATCTTTACCGACTGACTTGCTATTTTACAGTCCATTCGTAACAGAAATATGGAAAAAATACTTCATTCTCTAGGGTTCATGCACTTTCTGTAAGAAATGTTATCATAATTTGTAGGATTCTAAGTCATGTTGGTATTACTCAACACGAGGATGTTGAAACTGCAGCAAAGAAATCCCTTTCATTATTACAATCTAATGTGAAAGTATCGTATACATGTACTGACTTTAAAACTAAATGTAAATAAATGTATTTCATCTAAATGGCAGTCCTCATGGAAGAATGCTTCGTTCAATAAATTTCATGATATAAACCCAAGGAACAGATTTATTCGCAGGATGGACGTTGTTCTTTCTCGTTGTCGAATAGGTTATTCACGTTTTCCTCATTCTTATCTTCCGAGCAAAGAAGATCAACCTGAATGTGTACCATATAGCGGAGGGTATAAGACAGGAAATGAGCTTGAACTGTGCACTTTGTAGAAGAGCTCAGTTCTGTATCTGATAAATGACTATTACCTGTAATGAAACATTTTAGATGTAGAGTTATGTTCCTTGTAACCATTTGTAAAAGATGTTGGTATACAAAACCTAACATATACTTACTTATGTAATACAAATGTCCCATAATATCATGCAAAATATATGTCGGAGGAAATTATTAAGCAGTCTGGGTGTCCGGAAGTTAAAGCATTATGCATTATTGAAAATTAAGGCCTTTGAATTTGTCAAAATATAGAAAACAAGAGAACCGCCTTGCGGGTGCAGACGCTCATCTGATTGTTTTTGTCCTTGATTTTCTAAGTCCAAAAGGGGCATAATTCTTGCGAAAAGCAGGTAGGAGTTATGTTTATTGCTGTACAGGGTCAGCTTATGATGGCGGACAACTGTTGCAAGTTTCAAAGCAATAGCTTTGAAAGCTTAGGAGAAAAGCTGACATAAACACAAAATTTATCCAAGAAATCTGATTTTCTAAGTCAAAAAGGAACAATATTTCTTGAAAAAGCAGGATGGAGGCATGTTTATTGCTGTACAGGGTTAGCTTATCATGGTGATCAGGTATTGCAAGTTTTAAAGCAATACCTTTGATAGTTTAGGAGAAAAGCTGACCTAAACACAAAATCCAAAAGGAGCCATAATTCTTGCAAAAAGAAGGTAAGAGTTATGTTTATAGTGTACAGGGTCAGCTTATGATGGAGAACAAGTGCTGCAAGTTTCAAAGCAATAACTTTGATAGTTTAGGAAAGATGTTTACAAAAATATGAAACTTAAGGTATTGGGCCCCTAATATTAATGTTAAAGAAATGGTATTTGCTTGGTATATTCTTACAGTTGACCGTGCTTTACATTATGTTGCAAATTTTTAAAAACTTTTAAAAAAAAATTTACCGTGCCGTTTTTTATAAATTTTGTATAATTATTGGTATTTCCTCAAGCTCAAGTGTGGACAAATTTCAAAGTGATGGCCTTTATCTAAAACGTTTACAGAGAATTCATTTTACCATTATTTTTTATGAAAAAAAACATCAAACTATTGGTAAACATATATAAAACTTAAAATAAAACTGTCAATATCATCTTTTAGGGTGCCTCAAGTAAACGGGTTTAATGTGACAGAATTCTAACTCGAACATTGAAAAATTATGGTCGAATGCTGTGGGTCTGTTTTGAATTTTGCTCGCTTCATTCAAAAATAACATTGAGGCAGAAGTAAAACATACCTACATTTCTACCACAATATGTAATCTAAAGATTGAAGGCAAAATAAAGAACTTTTACCATATGTAACTCAGTATTTTTAAAGATGTCTAACTCTACCCCTTCTGTTTCAAAGGTAATTTCATTTTGAACAGCAAGAAATCGCTTATCAAATGATTTTTCCCATTTTTACGCAATAAATCATTAACAAGTCTTGAAAGAAGTGAAAACTTCCTAGAAAAAATGGAAAATAAGGAAAAACATTTTGGTCCCATTGGGGTTTGAACCTACACCCCCCTGAAAATTGCAATCAAAGTAGGTTTATGGTAGGAATTGAATACTCTTCAAAAAGAAGGTACTCTATTATGGGCCTAATACCTTAACTTAGAAATCTGATATTTTCTAAGTCCAAAAGGGGCCATTATTCTTGCAAAAACCAGGATGGAGTTATGTTTCTTGCTGTACAGGGTCAGCTATTGATGGTAATCAAGTGTTGCAAGTTTCAAAGCAATAGCTTTGATAGTTTATGAGAAAAGCTGACCTAAACATAAAACTTAACCAGGCAACGCCGACGCCGATCAAGTGATGACAATAACTTATCTCTTTTTTTTTCAAAAAAATCAGATGAGCTAAAAATGAAAAAAAAAGTTTTGACGGTATTGTTTACTTTTGGGTTTTAAACTGTTTTGTTCGGCCATCCTTAAAAAACGATGTTTAAGTAGTTAAGTACTTGCTATGAGTTGTAAAACCCTGTTTTTAAAAATTTCACTTCGTCTGTCTGTTCGTCCCTATACTTGTTAATGTCCTAAAACATTTATCAGATTTGTGCTTCAGCGTCGTTATATCTGATTTTTTTTAAATGTGCTTAAGTATCATTTCATTTGACACTACAGAAATATCAAACCGTGTTTCCTAAGGGTCAAGAAGAGGTTTAAACCTTCAGATCATGATCGGATGTAATTAAAGGGTAACAAATATAATTATTTCAACATTAGACTGGCTTCATTAAAAGAAGATTTAAGACGTTCTCAGTATAAGCTTATCGTTTGCAAGACATGGTTTTGATAAGATTTTACCATTAAATAAAACAATATATACACGTGAAGTTTCAAATATATGTTTAGTAGGAGTCAAAAGCAATAATAATCTTTTAGTGTCCGCAAATGTCTTGTTTTATAAGAAGATGTCAAACACTTTCTCTATTGTTTATATTAAATATGATTTTACTGTATCTTACAGCCTTCGTTATCTCATTTTATTGTTTCGCCATGTCTTCAAATTTAAAACAAATACGGCACGTAAGATAGTTTTTATCCAATAATTTCTATATTAACTATTTAATATTCTATTAACTGGATAGATATACACAATGTTAGTGTTTCTTTTAGTCAGCAAAATGAAGGTCAATGTCATCTCACATAAACTGCATTTTCAAGTTCATTCCTTTCAAAGATATTTAAAAGATTATTCAATAATTATTATAATACAGTATCATTTTTTTGTGGTAAATGACTTCACTTTGATTTAATATAGCTTTAACGCCACTTTAAAAATAAGATATAATGTCTACCTCAAAACTTGTCAATACATGCATCTAGATCTACTGACCTAAATTTAAGAATAAGAATTAATAAAAATCTGCAGAACGAGTTGCCAGGTGATTAGATTTGTGTTATCGTCCTTGCATCTATTCACAATTTCATTTTATCGTCACTTTATCATTCTATTTAGTTGATGTATGCAAGTACAAGTATGAAATTAGGATATTCACGTTTTCATTTTCGTCACATTTTGTCGTAACATAAACATTTCATTTTGTTGATGACATAGTCATTCGTCACAATTGTTTTGGTAAAAAATGATGCTATAGATGATTAAAAATAATTATAGACAGTCAAGAACCCAAAAATAAATCCTACATACATTTAATACATATTGATTAATTTAAGCTATTCAATAGGACAGTGCTGCATTTCACGACGGCTTTATTTCTATGCTCTTTCATTGTTTAGCCAAAATAGAAACAGGCAAATATATGCATGTCAACAATACTTATTGAATAATCCTTTCAGTTTCAATGTAGACCAGTACATGTTATTGTTCATTTCTGAGAAATAAGTTTCTAAAAATTGATAACATTTGACAATTGCGTCAATCAGAAACAACAGTGGCGACACGAATGTCACGACTAAACAAACATTTAAAAGCTAGAAGACCACGTGCGTTATAACAAATAATTAGAACTATAAATGTCTCGTACCTAGCCTTAACGGTTTGCTGTATTTGGTGACCATTGAAACGTGTTGTTGTTTCGGTTCAAAAACATAAAGGTGGTCGGCAAAACGAAAGTGAACAAGACTTGAAACAAAATAGCCTTACATTCGATAATGATTTGCAAGGTAATGTGGACCTGATAAAATATAATATTTTGTTTTAGCTTACATGCAGGATACTTAACTTTGGATTCCACATTTAGGGGAACCGGTGAACACAATTTATACGCGTTATATTTTATCATTAAGTACGAAATAATTTCAGCTAGCATGTCGTCAGGTGTATATGCTGTAGTTGATTTATCTATTGTAGCTGGTTTAGGATTTCGGTATGTTACATAGGCTTTCGCGCGGTTTATATAACTCGTTTCTTTGTGTCATCGTGGCGCACATGCCACCGCGCCATAACTATATTTCAAGGTTTTATGTGTTGTTTTGGTGCGCGCACCCACGTGACAAAACGAGACTGACAATTCAACATAAAAGGCTGGTTATAGTTCTAAAATAATGCAAGAAACTAATTTCAACATGAAAATTTGATTTGCTCAGTTATAACTGTACACTGCTTATGCAATACACGAAAAAAAGAAATCCAAGCAAAACTTTGGTAATATCTAAAGCCAGCTTCCGCTACATTTTAATAATAAACATATCATGCAAATTTTTCTAAAATAAAATCAGTTAAACGATATGATATGATATGATATGATATGATATTAGTATCATTTAATTTCTTATTCACATGCATGCATTTAACAATAAAGCAGATCAAAAAGCATTTCACTAATAGTTGTCGTAACTGTTTATGAGTTTCGAGCATTTAAATCAATGTTATCAAGTACCCTATCCATCGGCAGTGACATTGCTAGTACGTTTATTGTTTTACATTCCCCTATACGTTTTCTTTTTTGTTAATGACTTTGACATACACTTGTTTGGTGTTTAAGCCGTTTTAATTCCAATGCCGAAACATTTATGAAAGTAGTCTGAATGTATAAATTTAGTTAGAAATTTTATAATCTGAATTTTGACACACGTGTTCTGAATTTTGACACCCCGAAGCATTTTTACAGCTATGATAAATGTACTTGCAAGAAATCTTTAGATTTTTCTTTTCTGGTATTCAAAGCAAACAATAAGTTTGTATTGGAATAAGTTCAACTACAAAAGTTAAAATGACCAGCCTATGAAGAAACATAGAACGCGACAGAAGAAAACATTTAATTTTGTATATAACAGAGAACTTGAAAAGAAGGCCTGCTCGAACATCAAGCTCTACAGTAACGTGAGTAAACTTTCACACATGTAATGGGTTCTAAAACTGGAAGCTACCAAGGCGCACCTATTGGCAAGAAAGTGTTTTCTTTGCAGTGACAACGCCATTCAGTTGCCGTAGTTATCGATCACTTATAAGTTCCTCAAGAGTAATTTACAGTTAACTGGAAAAAATGATTACAATTTTTCAATATAATTTCTAGAAGCTTGCCATTAATATTCATTAACAATCGCGGTGGACGGCAAATGACGTCACGTTGTGATCGGCTCCACGGTTGAATATCCTGTGAATAACTGCCTTTGCACCTATAAGAAATATCAACGTTTTCACAATTATTTTGTTACAATAAATCATTGTACAAAAGTCAGTTGTGAACAGCTTGCAAAATTTCAGTTTTTAAAATGTAGTTATTTTCTTAGTTTTCTTGCTTCTATTACTTGTTTCAAGGTACAGCTGTAAGGACTCGAAACATTTTCTAAGCGGGAAAATGACACTATATACTGATATGGACTACATGCGAGTGGACCGCGGAAGCATAACCGGCGAATTACAACCTTTTTATATCAAATGAACTGTTTCTCACGAACATCTATTTTCTATTGAGTAATGAATACTTTTGTTGTAACAAATTCGTCAAGCTCGCTTTGACGCTTTGCCTATTTTATATGTGTTTTTTTTTTTTTTGGTTATTTTTTTTAGAAAGAAATTTTAAGTTTTTACACATCTAAGTACGTGCATATTATTAATGAATACAACTTCTCACGGACCAGTAGTTAGGAAAATTGCACTGAAATGTTCAAATAAAAATGTTTCAGCAAATTCTACTTATGTCTGCACTGACATTTTATCACCAATTCTAAATAGTACTGCTTCAAGCTTTTTTTTATGCCTTTTACAAAATAAGTGAACATTTACATGTTTTACTGGCCAAATTTGTTAAATCAATAATACGACACACTCCGGTAATTTTGCAATAAACTCCAAAACAAATATATTCATCGTGTCGATATCTTTTAAAAGACAAATATTTATTCAAAATATTTTAGAAAATGAACAAAAAGTAATTAAGTTCTGACAAGTATAATGAAAATCTCCAATTGTCAAGTATCATAAAAAAATCGGCCTACGGTTTGTTAAATTCTTCATGAAGCTTTGAGTCTTACATCAGAACTGTAATGTTATGATTTAATATGCACAAATCATACCAATGAATTAGCTCTCCTACAAAGTTAAAGTGCACAATATTTCGGCTTAAAACCTCCACTATTTCTATTTGACATGTTTAATCGAAATGTGGACGTCGCTCCCAATGCAGTACATACTTCGACGCCCAATCTTTGTAAGAGTTGTTTGATAAAGTTTCATTTGGCAATGTTTTGTATTTTTTAAAGCAGATAGGCATTTATCACAAAATCTAAACATTTTATCTATTCATTCACATATTTTGCAATATAATTGATTGCCACTAATATTTTACATGTATCTATATTTTTCGGCAAATGCCGTACTAAGAACGAATTCGAGATCTGTACTGACCCATGCCAAGTGATTTATGTGATTTATATTTGTCAGTTAATACGGTTTGCAAGAGCGTGTAGTCATGTTTAGGATTTCAATGCACGTAATCAATTATATATTATAAATAAGCTTCTTCAACAGGGCTATCGTTATTATAAATTACGTATCACTAAATACTTTACTAATTTTTACTATTGTAATTAAGATTTGTTTCTAAAATACAATAGCGATTTAAAGACACTTCTGCGAGAAGGTATATCAAAATCCGTTTTTCATGGGGATGTGGTTTACAAATTTCGTAAGATTTTGGGTCGCAATTTTTGTATTAATTAAAGTTATTAATCATTTTATTAAAAGAGGTTATGACTCAACGTTTTGAGACACAACGCATGGTTTGTGTTCAGCACTTTTACAGTTTTCCTCTTTGATTGTGTCTGACGGCACGGAAAGATGACTTAATGATGAGTAGTTCTTAAATCCCAACGGGATTGAACTATTTTTATTTCTGATAAATTTTATTTGCACTGTCCTGTGACTTTGGAACATGGTGTGGATAAGAGTAAGGTTTAAGCTCCCCAGCTGTGATTTTTCCACTGACCGTTCGAAGGTGGTACCCCTTGAGTTGCTTTATTTGTTCGTTTTGTGGTTTACGTTAAGGGAGGCTGCGCTTTTCGAATATAACTTTCCTTGTTTGATATTTATCATAATATGATTATATTTACGTTTGCAAATCAGACTACCTGATAACCCATTATAGATAATTTATCAAAATGAAAGATTTATGTAACATTATGTCTGATTGGAACGTAGTGTCTATTTTCACTCTGCTCATTGTGCAATGCCGAGTGAAATGTCAGACAAAGACCTTCACTCACTATATATACCAAGAATATTGATATATCTGAAACAAACATTAGTGAGTTTAAAAAATGTAAAATAATGTTAAAATACCAACATTATCTCAATTCATAGAAAGAGCTGAATATGTTCTGAGTATGTATAAGGGAATGATTAGCTGATAGAGTGAAGTCTTCTAGGTAGAGAAGTGTCTGCAAGAACACAGCTGTAACTATTCGTCGTAGAATAAACGAAACAAAATTGCACACCTTTGAAACCTTTGTGAAAAATTAAAAGAAAACCATTTCAATTGTTAAAGTATCGTGTTTAGTTTGGCTATTTGCAAAACGTAAGATAGACGATAAAACAACACATGATATGAAAACCTAATGTCTTGTCTTACTATAATTCGCCGGCCATCTTTTTTTTTTAAATATTTCTTGTAACATAAAATTTTATGACATGCTTTACATTTTACATTTTCAATGAACTTGTTTTCGGCGTTGTGTCATCTTTTTGTGTCGAATCATCGTAATATCAACTTACTCACTAACTACTTATAAAAGTAACAATTAAGATACTTTAAAAATGTAACTAGCCTCAAAGTCCCTGGCGCTAGAGGGAGTGGAAGGTAGCGTGCATTTCCACTACTGTCCGTGATCGTGCTCAATCAAATCGAGCCTCCTACATTTTCGCTTATGTCATGTTTGGCGACCTGTTGGTTTCCATTTTTTTTATTGTGGTAGAACATTCTGTAACACCGCAGAATATAAATTACTTATTGACATGTGATGTTTCAAAAACTATATCAGTAAACAATGAGTAATCAATAAAGTAAAGCCTAAGGGAAAATATCATGTCTAGAACAATACGTATTTATAAAATAAAGAAGGTCGCTAAACACGAAATAAATGAAAATGTTACAGGCTTGGTTCATGGTCGGTAATGGAAATGCAAGCTACCGTCCACGCTCTCAAGCCCCAGGTTGAGCAGTACTTTAGGCCCTCTACGCACAAAAATAAAATTTTGACATCGGCAGATATGTTCATACGGTGTGTACATTGGACCTTCAATGATACATAAGTGTGTAATTTCATAAAAAGCGACGTTTTCCCCAGTTAAAATGGATTTGTTCTTACCGAGAAAACAAAGGTCATAACTAAACAAACTACACTATATCCAAATGGTGGTTAAACTAGGAAGCGGGAGTACTGGAACTACCCAAACCGAAAAGTTGAAGTTAAAAAAAAACTAAGAAAAAAAAACGGGAAAACATGTATAATATAAACGTCGTGAAAGGCGATATGAAAAGATCGAAATACAACAGCCCTGACTGGATGAACGGAAGACTTTGGTCGGCCGCTACACGGCAAAAACACTGCTATTATAATGAAATAAAAAAAATGGAATTTCCACAGATTGCCCAACACTACAAAAAGTAAAAGGTTGAAGGCTCGGTTTGATTGATTCTATTTATAGACGGTAGTGGAAATGGATGTCGCCGTCAACCCCTCTAGTCCGGGTTCAGCAGATCTCAACATTTACAGATGTTACAAGTACAAGAATTAAAGACATCCGCAGATGTATTCATATGGCAATGCACAAGGAACCTTCAATGATACACTACTGTGTAATTCCTTGAAATGTGGCATATTGTGCCCAGGATAAAAAAGGCTTGCCATAAGCAAGAAAACAGTAGACAGAACGAAATAATCTGGAGCTCTAAATAGGGGATATGAGGTTCCATATCACAGAAACTGCCTAAGACAAAATCATAAAGTACATATGTAGGCACCATATCCAAAGGGTGATGCAACAATACTCAAATGAATGAAAGCGGGAGTATTAAAACCACCCGTGCCAAAATGATTAAGCTGAAAACTAAATTGTGCCAATAAAACAAAACTAGTCGGCATTGGCGTTAAAAGTTTTTGAACACGTAGCATGATTATCTAAAAGCTAGATACAAGAATAAAAATGTATAGGGGGATCCGTAAAACAAAACTGTAGTAACAATATAACTGCAAATGGATGAGGTACCTTGATAACATAAATACGTACTCGAAATTCATATAAACAGTTGTGTGGCAGGCACATGAATTCTAATATTTTATTTAATTGATTTACATTAGACAAATTTGCAATACTTTGTTCAATTTAGATCTAAAGGAAGCTGCCCTTAAATATCACCTCATTTTCAGAGTTTGGCTTAAATTTCTTTTGAACACGTTTTTGTTGTATTGCATAAGTATGGAATACTATACATCCTACAACTATATGTTGGAATTAGTTTAAGGTCCTGACATTCTTTCTTGGAATAAAACTGGCCTGGTAAAGCAAGCAACAGCCAAAACCTTTTCATAATACATTGCGAAGTTCAAAAGGGGATTTTTGTTTATGCTTGTGATTTTAAAGGAAAACAAAATTTCTTTAGTTAAACAAGAATTAAAACAATCCATAACCCCCACCTCCCCGCATCTTTCCACTAACTCTATATAGAAAAATGCTATCTCCGTTTTCAAAACGCAAATCCGCAAAATGTACTGTCGGATGTAAAAGAGACCCAAAGGGTTATATCAGTATCAGAGGAAGACAGAAGCAAAATTTCAAAAAAGAAGCACACATCTTATCAGATATCTGCTTTGAATCTACATCAAGCCTAATGCGAAATTTAATATAGCTACGTTTTTTTTTCAGTTTTTGGTCTATTTTACAATGTGCGAAGTGAATTGTTCAGTGAATATGACTGTATATATATTTCGATTTGAAATAAGTCATTTGGAAAGCAATTTGAAGGAAATAAACGGATATGACTAGCTATCGGACACACCATTCAAGTGTAATGAAGTATTTAAAAACTACCTGGAATAAAACTACAGAAGCTTGTTAGTGATAGAATTTTTTGTAGGACCCTCGTACATTTATCTAGTGGGTTTTCAAAGTGTAATGGTGTGTTTTCCATTACATGCCATTTCGTTTCATGCCAAAACATATCCACATCCCCTCCACACACTCACACAACAAAATCTTAAATCTTGGTGGCACTACACTCACAAAAAAAAACCATCACAAATCTTCCGCGGCTGTGGGCGCAGAGAATAAGCAAATACTCAATCATTTGACTTTAAATAGCACATTGAAAGACCTTTTTCATTGATTAACTGATGGGTTCTGTATAGTTTGTCTTCTGAAACTTTTCTACCTCTTTATTCTGCACATTAAGCTGCAATTTCTGTACTGCATTTTTAAGACATACGGAGACTTTCTTTGTCTGTGTAAATTCAGCTGTCTTTAAACAGTACCAAAATTTGAAGACGCCCCATTCGGAGCGTTGAATTCTTCATGTGAGGAAGTCATCCAGCTGGCTTACAGAAGGTCGGTGGTTCTACCCAGGTGCCCGCTCGTGATGAAATAATGCACGGAGGGGCACCTGGGGTCTTCCTCCACCATTAAAGCTTGAAAGTCGCCATATGACCTATCATGTGTCGGTGCGACGTAAAATCCAACAAAAAAATTTGAAGACGGTATTATTTGTATTAACAAGGGCTGTCAGTGGACAGCGCGCTCGACTATTCTCAGTGCTTGATAGTATAATATAAGCAATGAGTAAAACTTGAACATTACAATAAGCATATTCTAAGTCAAAAAGGGGCCATAATTTAGTCAAAATACTTGATAGAGTTGCCTCCTCCTTTTCACAGACTGGGGTCGTGATGGTAAACAAGTATGCAAAATATGAAAGCAATATCTCAATGGACTGTGAAAATGTTTGGGGTGGTACGCAAATTTTAACATTTATTCTAAGTCGAAAAGGGGCCATAATTCAGTCAAAATGATTGATAGAGTTGCCTCTTACATTTTACAGACTGGGGTCATGATGGTAAACAAGTATGCAAAATATGAAAGCAATATCTCAATGAACTTTGAAAATATTTGGGGTGGTACGCAAACTTTAACATTTGTGGGACGCCCACGCTAACGCTAACGCCGACGCCAGGGCGAGTAGGATAGCTCCCCTATTCTTCGAATAGTCGAGCTAAAAATGCCCAGTACCTGTATTTAAATTGAATATATTAAAAAAATTATTGCCTTTTAACGCAGGTTAAATATAATATAATGTAAAGCATTATTTTCTATTTTTTATCCATATTTTATCAATACAAGAATTCTGTTAGCAAGGTTATACCTAATTCAGTTATTGCAATGTTATTGCAAATTGGAAAATCTGATGAACGTGATGATTTCTATATAATTTGTTCACAGGAACCCAGATTGTTTATGTTTTTAAGATGCCAACTTGTCTGTTCATCTGACTGTCCATTTATCACATTTCTTGTCTGCTCTGGAGGATAATTAACAAATTATACAATGTTACAGCTTATTGAGAGGAAGTGCAGTGACGAGGAATCATTACTCTAGGCAGTCAAGTGTTTAATTAGTTTATACATAATTTATTTTAGGTCGATTGTGAAGGAAGTTGTACAACTTATATTAATCACTCTCAAGTGTTTAATTATCTCCTATTTTTGAAAGCCTTGCCTAGGGCATACTTTACATATTGACAGAAGTCAGTAAGAGGAAGTGCATTGACAAGGAACAGTATATCTAAAGGGGCCTCCGTGGCCGAGTGGTTATGGTTGCTGACTTCAAATCACTTGCTCATCATCGACGTGGGTTCGAGCCTCACTCGGGGCGTTGTATTCTTCATGTGAGGAAGTCATCCAGCTGGCTTACGGAAGGTCGGTTGGTTCTACCCAGGTGCCCGATCGTGATGAAATAATGCACGGAGGGGCACCTGGGGTCTTCCTCCACCTTCAAAGCTGGAAAGTCGCCATATGGCCTAAAATTGTGTCGGTGCGACATGAAACCCAACCAATATATATATATATATATATATATATATATATATATATATATATATATATATATATATATATACATTGTATATATATATCTAAGGGTCCCATTTTTTAATTATCCCTAATTTGAAAACCTTGTCCGGGACGTTACTTGTGAGGTATTAGAGAGTTTGAGATTTCAACCTTCGCCTTCCCCTTCAACGTCTCTTGCGAAGTTAACGTATGAAGTTGAAGTTCGATTAAAATTCTTTGAGATTTCAAACATTAGAATGAACTTTACTTCTTTTAATCCGCCCATTCAATTTATCCGTAATTATGATCGTTTTTTTTTTCGTGCATTTTGATACCAATTGTCCGAAAGGGCAGGAATTTTGCAAGAGGTTTTAAAAGTGAAAAAATGAAAATTAAATTTAAAAAACATTTCAATTAATATAATCATCGCATGGATATTAGAGCGATTACCAAAAAAAAAAAAAAAAAAAAAAAAAAAAAAAAAAAAAAAAAAAAAAAAAAAAAAAATAAAAAAAAAAACAACAACAATAAAACAATGTAAAAACTCGTAGTGTTGCTCCAAACATTTAGGTTTTATATAAAATTAATGTCAGTATAGTCAGTATGCAATGCACGATTGTAAATCATACATGAGAGGAAATAATAATGATTATTACATACCTAAAATTATTTTCTATTGGGTTTCAATGGACCGCGATC